>NC_090265.1:1761466881-1761644381 GCF_040414725.1 Anabrus simplex
AACAAGGCGCAAGGCGAGTTGCATAAATTTTAGGGGTTCTGATAGTCTAGATTGTTAATATTATGCAGATCTCACTGCAAAGCCGTTCTGCGGGTAGAGGTCACTTGCCCCTTGGTGAAACTCGTTTGCATTTTAACTTATTAGTGTCTACAATCCTTCACTTAATTTTTTGTTTAGGCCATCGTTTACGTTTTATTTATCAATAAAGTTTGTAGCTTTAACGTAATAGTTTTCTGCCTCTGTAGTGTTACCACTATGGGATGTCGTCTTCGGAGGCCCGCGATTGATTTCCGGTACTGCCAGAAATTTAAGAATGGCAGGAGAGCTGTTATGTGTTTGAAATGGTACACGCAGCTTGCTTCCATTGAGGGGTGTGCCTGAAGAGAGCTGCACTACCGGGGCATAAGGACACGAGTTTTCTTACCTTGCAACTGTTGATATCGTGAATATAGCCATGAGACATACCGTCATGTATGGAATCCGAACTACTGAGACGTCACTTTTCATTTGAAACTCCGATACTGCGCCAAACACAGGTAGGTTTCCAGCGAACCTAGGGAAGGAAATGGTTAATGTAACTACCCTGGCTCTGATCAGGGCACAGCCTTAGCATTTACCTGGTATGATATCTTAGTGTTACGCAACGCGTACCATGTAGGCATATTACTTTTGTCTTGGAAATGACTATCACTTCAGTTTTTCGCACTAACCTTTTTCTATTCTATGTTTTTTTTTAAATTATCCTAAATCAAGTTATAAAACTGGCTGAGTTATGTTGAATTTGTCCTTTGAGTGCCAGCCGATCAAATCATCATAATCATCATAACCAAGGCTACTCCTTGTTGCTGCAACCAATATCCTCTCAATTCTACTGTACCCTTCGCTTCCTCGTAGTCTTTACATGCTATCAATTTGTTTACATTCTCGAAAAATGTCTTCCTTAGTCTTCCTCTCAATTTCTTTCCTGGTAATTTTCCTTCAAAGACGTTTACTAGGAATTCATAACTTCACAGAATAAGACTTACAAGTTTTAAATTCCTTCATTCCATACCATTTATCAGTCTCGGTTGCTCACTAACTTACTTTAGAACATGTCCTCCTCATTTTCCTACAAATCCACATTTCAGTTACTCCCAATGAATCTCCTTCCTATTCCAAATAATTCATCTCTCACAACCATAAACTAATACACTCCAGACAAAGGATTTTAAGAAAGCCTTTACTGTTTCCAAACTTATATGCGTATTTGTTAAAATATTGATTTCATTTTGACAGGCCTGTTTAGCCAGAGCTATTCTTCTTTTAATTTCCATCGTACGATTACCTTCAGTTATAGTGTTTTCCAAGTAACACAAATGTTTCCCTTCCTCTACTTTCGAATTTCCTACTCTTCTATTCGATTAGCTACCCTCCCATCTTTGCTCACAACTAAAATTTTGGTTTCATTGCTATTGATTTTAAGTGTCTAATATTTCATTGTATCACGGAGAACATTCAAAATTCTATTTAATTCCTTCTCAGATCCTTCAACTATGGTAAATTCATCAGCAAATCTAATACTGTGGATTCTTTTCCCATTTATATCTTTCCCCCTAAGTCCTTTCCTTCACAACACACATTGCTTCTTCAACAAACAATTTTTGTATACTAGTTCTTGTAAATTTTCTAGATGAGCCTCTTATCTTTCCAGTCAATTCCTTCTTTCTTCAAGCATTTAAACAATAGTTCAGAGTGTATCATGTCAAAGCCGTTTTCGAAGTCAATGAGTGCTACACAATCATCAAAACTAAGAGGACTTTTCCAATTTGTGAAACTCACAACCTGACTTTTAACTCTGTTTATCATCTTACCATTGCCTATTGTCCACCTCACAACATTGTCGAGGTCATTTTGCAACTCTGATTCCACTTCTTTACTCATTTCTTTTGGATATATATCAGAAAACATAAAAGTCGAATAACGTGGACTTGAGGAATTCCCCTCTGCCAAAGAATGTTAAACGTATATTTTAAATGGCCGGTAACTCCTTGACGGGTTGGAGCATACTAAAAAATGATGTTATACAGCTGACAATTTTGTTTAACACAGTTATAGCAAATTGAATGAAAAAGTGTCAATAGATGTTCCATTTAAAGTGTTTATCTGATATTTTCGGAATATTTCCACGTGTGTGAAACCTTTTAACCTAACAAGAGAGTTGGCGTTACAGTCTGCATTGTGTGAGCGTGAACTTCCATTCGGGAGATGGTAGGCTCAAATCCCATCATCGGCCAACCGGAAAAATTTTTTTCGCGGTTTCCCATTTTCACACAAGGTAAGCCTTGCGCCGCCGAATATCTTCGATGTGTTTGGGAGACATTAAACAACTAGCTAAATCAAACCACATAACCACTGAACCGCTAGAGTAAAAATATTTGAAATGATTTTGCCCTGTCCTGTAATAATGGGTTACATATACATGTATTTTAGCAGTTTTTAAAAATATTTTCCCTCCTGAACTATTTTAAACCATGTTCCTTTAGAGCAACATGGGAGCCGAGTGGCAGTTCGATGACAAATAAACTGTAGAATTGAATGTTTTACTTATACGTGATTAACTGACTTAAAGTTTTGTAAAACACAAGACACATTAAAGTATCATACTAAAATGATTTTAGAACACTGGATGTTGGGAAAGACATCACATTTCTTTAGCAAATTGCCTTTAAGACACTGCATTCCCAGTAACAAACGCGGTACACAATTACAAATACAATTTTCTCTACGGCGCTCCCACACAGGTAGGTCTTATCGCGACATCGGAATAGGAAATGCCTAGGAGTTGAAAGGAAGAGGCCGTGGCCTTAATTATCGCACAACCCGAAGCATTTTCCTGGTTTAAAAATGGGAAACCACGGAAAACCATCTTCATGGCTGCTAACAGTGGACTTCGAACACACTATCTCCCGGATGCAAGCCACAGCTGCTCGCAATTAACCGCACGCCCTACTTTCTATAGAACTCAGTGAAGCTTTTTACTTGGGTGAATACACCCGGATAAAATGTGCATCTATTTTTAATAGAGAATTAAAATCAGTGGTCATACCCATTGTATGGAATGTCATCATTAGTGAGGACAGCAAATGTTCGCCTCTTAACGAGTTTTTTCTGTGTCTCGCTGAAGCGACGTTTTGTGCATTTTTCCTTGCCCAGACATTGCAAGCGCACTTGCAATATTTTCCTGAAACTTTAAAAGTGAATATTTACTTCTTAGATATTTCTGTGCTTGATATCTGCAATACCACAACCGTCTTTTCACAACGGCAACACTAATACACCTGTAATATTTGAAAAGAAACTTCTTACTTGGAGAGGCACGGTTAACCATCACCGCATGAGTTTTGTTTCGATTACTGTCGACAAATTCTAGGCCTGCTTTCCACCATAGCAACAAAAACGGTAGAAGCACAATCTGTGAGAACGGCATAATCATTGCGGAAAATGTGACTGATCGGTGTGTCAGATAATTTAAAGTCATTATTTATTTATTTATTTATTTATTTATTTATTTATTTATTTATTTATTTATTTATTTATTTATTTATTTATTTATTGGCATAGTACTTTTAGATAGCACGTTACATCAATACTTCAGTTCTGGCAATCTCCCTTCTTCCTCTCCGCCCACATCTGTTTCATTCATTCTGAACTCTGTTTCCGGAGTCGTTTTATGTTATGTGGCTCCTTTATTTTTCTCTCTTGTTCATCCCTGATGATCACTTTTTTGGATTATTATTATTATTATTATTATTATTATTATTATTATTATTATTATTATTATTATTATTATTATTATTATTATTATTATTATTATTATTATTTCTTTCTTTCTTTCTTTCTTTCCTTTCTTTCTTTCTTTCCTTTCTTTCTTTCTTTCTTTCTTTCTTGCTTGCTTAATACGTTTACCGTTTGGCCTAGAACATCTAAGGGTATCAGAGACAGGTCATTGCTCAGTCTCGTGCGGCTAGAAGCCCCCTGCCGCTCTAAGATGTATAGTCGCCGGTAGCAGGAACTGCGACTATTTAGCAGGCTGGAATCTCGTTCTTTATCGAATTAACCATACAAATCACTCAACCAACTATGAACGGCCATGCACCACCACCCGCTGAATCAAGAAAGAGCTCTCAATCTGTCAATCCTTCCGATCCTGGTGAGGTTTCCAGTGTTGAGTAAATTTTTTTTCTTTTTTCTTTTTTTGCTATTTGCTTTACGTCGCACCGACACAGATATGTCTTATGGCGACGATGGGATAGGAAAGGCCTAGGAATTGTAAGGAAGCGGCCGTGGCCTTAATTAAGGTGCAGCCCCGGCATTTGTCTGGTGTGAAAATGGGAAACCACGGAAAACCATCTTCAGGGCTGCCGACAGTGGGGCTCGAACCTTGAGTCAAATTAAGCCGCAGGTTCCACTCCCGGTGGTGCCCTTCCTTCAATTCCTTTCAGTTTCATCTCTGCAACCATACCTCTCCCGGAACCCAAAAGCTTTGGTTTCCCGGGAACTGCCCGCCGAGACATCGGAGGAACTTCGGCGGATCGCTAGCTGGCATCGTTTATCGTTAGAACTAGGGCGGTATCTGATCGCCTTCGAAACTCTAACTTTCGTTCTTGATTAATGAAAACGTACCAGGATACTCAGGAGCGGACTACCATGCTTTTAAATTACAAGGTATGAATTGCCTATGTATGATTCAAAATAGGTGTTTTATATTCTGTACTGTAATAATAATAATAATAATAATAATAATAATAATAATAATAATAATAATAATAATAATAATAATAATAATAATAATAATAATAATTTTTGCTATTTGCTTTACGTCGCACCGACACAGATAGGTCTTATGGCGACGATGGGATAGGAAAGGCCTAGGAAGTGGAAGGAAGCGGCCGTGGCCTTAATTAAGGTACAGCCCCGGCATTTGCCTGGTGTGAAAATGGGAAACCACGGGAAACCATCTTCAGGACTGCCGACAGCGGGGCTCGAACCCACTATCTCCCGATTACTGGATACTGACCGCACTTAAGCGATTGCAGCTATCGAGCTCGGTATAATAATAATAATAATGTCCGCCTCTGCGGTCTAGTGGTTAGTGTGATAGCTGCCAATCCCGGACGCATAGTTCGATTCCCGCCTCTACCACGAAATTCAAAACGTGGTACGAGGGCTGGAACGGGTTCCCCTCTAACTCTGGAGGTCAACTGAGTAGAGGAGGGGTGTGAAAATGAGAAGCTCCCAGCAAGTTGGCCGTGGCGTAGGGAGGAAACGGCAGTGACCTTAATTAAGACACAGCCTAGCCATTATACTAATGTGAAAATAGAAAATCATGGATATCTATCTTCAGGGCTGCAGGCAGTAGGTTTCAAACCCACTATCTCCCGAATGCAATTTCACAGCTTCTCGACCATAACCGTACTGCCAACTCACTTAGTCGTCACTCAGAAAAGCGTATAATGTGTGTACGTTTGTGTCTCATAACCTGTGCAACTATAATGTCTATACAAGGAACGGTAAACTGAGCAACAATCTATATGACCCCGATTTCGATCAAATTCATTCCACTTGGAGAGGAAGCTGCCGTACGTTCCAAAGGCAAACGATGCGAATCATTCAGGGCGGAGAAGTATGTAAACAAAGCAGCAAGAGAGAAATGCAACACTTCGCAGTCACCTGCAGCTTCTAGAACAAGGTTCATAAAGTTGTCTACCCAGTGTCACCCACACAAACATTACGTGTCTCGTTCTATACAGTGGCGCATGCCTGTCAGGTGGTCTACTTTATGTACGGCAGTGATTGCTCCTTGAGCAAAGTGACTCAGAGCACGGACCTGTTTACATGATGGTAAATATTATGAGTGGGCTAACAAGTGTGCTCGCCATAAGACCTATCTGTGTCGGTGCGACGTAAAGCAAGTAGCAAAAAAAAAAAAAAAAAAAAAAAAAAAAACGTGTGCTGTGTGTTCACTCAAATGACTCGTACATGCTGGTTACTGAGGTGACATGGAAGTAGCAAGAGAACTGATATTTGTGTCAACAGCGCAATGAGCTATCTTTGAGGATCAAGCAAACTTGTAGTTTTACTTGACGATTAACATCGTAATCACAGGCACGATATTTCAAATTGCACGTGAAATCCGAACAACAGGGATGTGACTAATAATTTAAAAATCCCACATACTCTGGCCGGGATTCGATCTACAGTTAACCTGCTGAGAGCAGCACTCAGTTATCACAACCCTCATTCACCACTCCAGAAATTGCGAGCCTTTCAGAGCAACCTGCTGATGAGCAGTTATCTTGGAGGAACAGCCATAGACGTGTTTTATTGGTAATGATAGACATAGAGCTATGGAAAAAATATTCGTGAATTGCGATACTTCAACACACATCATGGTATCATCTGATTATATTTTCTCAAGACGTTGAGTTAGGCACGAAAGCTTTCACAAATATTTTTCAAGAAATATCGTTCGTGAAATTCTGATTACGCCCGCCTCTGCGGTGTAGTGGTAAGTGTAATTAGCTATCATCCCGAAAGGCCCGCGTTCAATTCCGGACTCTGCCACGAAATTTTAAAAGTGGCACGGGAACATGAACTGTGTCCACCCAGCATCAGGAGGTCAACGGAGTAGAGAGAGTTCAATTTACATCTCAGCCATCCTCGACGTGGTATCCCACTTCTTCTCCAGGTACCAGTAAATGCTGGGATGGTACCTAACTTAAGCCGAAGGCCACTTCCTTGCCAATCCCTTCCAATGTTTTCATCGCCGACAAGGCTCCTGCTGAGGCAGGTCAGGCCGCCCAAACGATGCACGGGTCTTCCTCCCCAGTTTCAGCCTATCCCCGACCCAATGTCTCACGCTCTATGACACTGCCTTTGAGGCGGTAGAGGTGGGATTCCTCACTGAGTCGGGGGAACAAACAACCCTGCATGGTAAATATATTAAATAAATATATATTATGAAATACTATAAATGACAATAATTTGTTTGCTTAAATCTTTTACTGGATTTTTAATGGATTTACGTCCCACAAACTACTTTTACAGTTTCCGGTATGTTGGATGTAAATCATTATTTGCTTTTCAAAATAAAGAAAAAGATCACTCCACATCACATGATGTAATGGAAAAATACTTGTATCGCGCTATATTTGGTAGCTTAATATTTGTTGATATTTCTCTGCTCTTCCCTTCAAGTACCTTATGTATGTATGTATGTATGTATGTATGTATGTATGTATGTATGTATGTATGTATGTATGTATAGTCCTCATCCCGAAGTCTGGTTGGATCCTCAACAGCTCCGCCATCAGTACCTTATTATTATTATTATTATTATTATTATTATTATTATTATTATTATTATTATTATTATTATTATTATTATTATTATTATTATTAAGTCACAGTAAATATAACAAAATATTCATTAAAATTTGCGTACACGCTTTGAGGCCATTATTATTATTATTATTATTATTGTTACGGAGTTTTCCGTGGTAGGTAGAGGTGAAAGAAGGTGCGGGTGTGAATAGGTCTCCAGCTACGAAAGCAAAATTAATTTAAAATTTAACAAGGTTATATTTTCTTTTCAAAAACAAAGAAATAACAAGTATGGCAGGTACAAAGTAGCAAATCAAAAAGGGTAGTTACAATATTTACAGGAATTGGGCTTCGCGCCCTGATTTTACACTGCTTGGGCAATCAGCTCAGTTTTACCCCAAACACGAGTTTTAACAGAGGGGCAGAAAACCCCATTCATACCTAGGAGCCCTTGCTCCAAATTACACAGAAAAGCCTCCACGAGGCATACAACACTCAATTTTCAAAAGAGCCACTCGCTCTCAAAGTTTAAGCCTCTCCCAGGCCACACCAAACTCCACCTTCAAGTTGTCCTCACTGGACATAGACACAGGGGTAAAATACCCAACCTACTGAGGTCTATTAAATAAAAATGGGCAATTACATGACCTCTAAAATAACAATTTGAGAGGAGGCGATCTTGCACTCCTAATACACTTGTTTTTTAAAAACCTAATCCGGCTGTAGGCCACTAATGCAAGGGCTAATCCCATACTACCGAGGTGACTTTAGAAAAGAGCAATTTGTTTTACATTAACGAAGAATAGGTTGAGAAAATAAGTTCACCTCAAGACAATGTGAGTGGGAGCTCGAGAGGGTTAGCACTCTCTATCCCAATATGCAGCTTAAAAGAGAATAGAAGAAAAGATCGTTACATTTTAGGAAAAGGTTACATGGAGGAACGCTTCGCACCCACCCCGAGAGTTAAACTGCTGAGCTAGCAAAGAAAGAATTTATTAATCGGCCATTACCTTATTGCTGACCGCTGCCGAGGAAAGAGGCGCTTCCCGCCTCCTGCTATATACTTTATACACTGAAAGATGGAACAGGAGTGGCCCGGAGACCCTAAAATCAGCAGTTTATATCCTCTCGCGGAAGGTTCTAGGCGTTAGGGGAATGAAAACACCCTCCCACAAACTTTTTATTGGCCCGGGTACAGAAACATATCCAAGTTGGGGGAAGATACATCGGATTGGTCGGAAATAACTCAAAGAAATTCAGGATTGGTTAAATGCAAAACAAGGGGAAAGAGAGGGGTATACAGCCAACTTAAACAATAACTGAAAATTTTTTTAGCAAAGACAAACATTTGAAATAAAAATTTCTCCAACAAAATAGTTCTTTGACTTCGCACTAGGTTGCACTATTGTTGATCTTCAGTAGTGTCCTTTAGAAGAGAAAGTTCACACTTCTTACTTCAAGCGAAACAAAACCACATCAAAAATGACACAGTTCAAAAACTCAAAATTTTCCACGTGGTGACATCTTCTGAGAAAGTAGAGAATTAATAGCGTAGATAAAGTTCAGACTTCCTCCAGCAGAGGAGTTTCAACTGGCGCACATTTTAAATTAGCGGAGTGGAGGTGTACCGCCCGGTACAGACCTCCCCCCCCAAAAGTTCCTCCCGGGGTGACACATGAAATTGTTTGAAAACAAGGTCCAAGTTTTGATGTAGATATGGAGATTAATTGCCAAAAAAATTTATAAGATTTTCTTAATTTGGTTTGATTTACTTTCAAAATTTTGTTGTTGCAGATGAAGAATAGTTTTTAAGTTTGTAGAAGTAGAATTCTGAGGATAAACTTTTAATACTTAAAAGTGATGAAAAATTTTGCAATGTCCACCAAATATTGCTGTTGAATTCCCGAGTGAAGTCATTGCTTATCGTAACTGTCCATGTAGTTGAGGTTGATGAAGTTGGATGGCCAGACCGGCCGTTGCAGCTTGCGTCCAAAGGAGGCCGCTCGGACCCCTCAAGTACCCTGAGATACCGCTCGCCCGCACTATGAGGGGAGCAGAGGTGTTGAAACACGCCGCGCCCGCGGTGAACATATACAGGCTGCGGGCAAGTAGCAGGTCGTGCGCCGCACATCAGCCTAGGGCGGGAGGAGAGCTCCGGCGCGCCGTCCACATGTCATCCACGCTGGGGCCGAGGGGGCCCGTCCTCGAACCCAGCCGCGGCACAGCGCCGCACGGCTGCGGGGGCACTGAAATATTTAAGCTAGGCGGCAGAATTGTGTTGGACCATCATGTTTCTTTTGAGGGCACAGGCATGTAGAGAGATTGAGGGGCCAGCGGCGTGCAGATATCCATGGCATTTCATCTAAGCCAGCCACTGTGTGTAGTGGAGCAGGAGACGGGAGCGTGGTAATGGCCGTGGCAAGGACAGGATGGCAGATTAACAACTCGGGGGAGGTTTCACAGAAATGCTTACATATAAAATAAAATAGAAGGAGCAGAATGCCTTAAGAGTGGAACTCAAAAAAAAATATAACCTTCATATTCCTATCAAATTATATGAAGCAAGATGACACAAAATTTACACCGGTTTCACCTGGGACAGGTGAACCCTAAATATCCTCTCGGTGGCTGGATTGCTTACTAACAATGTAACCGGCGTAAGAAAATCGAGAATGATGCATGGCCCATGAAATCTGGGGGCAAGTTTGCCCGCGGGAACAAAATTCTTGACCATCACCTGGTCGCCTACCTTCAAAGTGGTGGGTCTCCGTCCACGATCATACTTTTCCCTAACCTTTTCATGAGATACCTTAAGATTGGCTTTAGCCTTCTTCCAAAGATCTTTAATATTATCCGGATCTATTGTCTCGGGTAGAATGTCACTCAGAGACCAAAGGTTAGAGAGCGGCGTGTTGGGAACAAACTTGAACATCAAGGAAGCTGGAGTGAACTTATGAGATTCATGAACCGCCGAATTCAAAGCAAAAGCTAACCAATGCAGGGACGTGTCCCACCTGGAATGATCTTCATGATGATAGGCAATAAGTGCGGACCTGAGATTACGATTAACCCGTTCAGCCAGAGATGGTTGAGGGTAATAAGCAGAAGTAGTTACATGAGAGATGGATAAGTCAAAACAGAATTTACGAAATAAGTTAGATGTAAAAGCCTTAGCATTATCAGATACAATATATTGGCACGGACCAAAAGAAGCAAAAATAGAATTTAAGCAAGTAATGGTAGACTGAGCGGTAGCCAGCTTAGTCGGAAATAACCAAGAAAATCTGGTAAAACCATCTACACACACAAGGATGAACTTGTTGGCATTACCCTTTGACTGGGGGAATGGTCCTACATAATCAATATACAGGCGTTCCATGGGGCGCGACGCTTGCTGAGAAGACAAGAGGCCTACCTTGGTGGACATGGTCGGTTTACTAAGCAAACAGGATTTACAAGCCTTTACTAGTTCACGGATTTCACCGTCCATACCTTTCCAGATGAACATTTCACGAATCTTTTCACGAGTTTTAAAGATACCAAGATGACCTCCTAATGGGGTCTCATGATAATACTTGAAGATCATAGGTACAAGAACCGCTGGAACAACAACTTTCATCAACATGTTCCCCAGAAGAAAGGGTTTCCATTATCGGAGCCAGCGTCGGATCTTCACATTGGTATTTCTCGATATCCCTAAAGAGCATGGGAGCATCTGTTAGGATGGCATTAACCTTAGATAGTATGGACTCGGAAGGTGATGAACTGTCGACCGGTTTGTGGGTCTCGACGTCGTTAGAAAACATACGACTGAGTCCATCAGCAACAACATTTTCGGTACCTCTGATATGTCTAACATCAAACTGGAAGGCAGAAATACGGATGGCCCAGCGGGCTATACGACCAGTACGACGCGGCCTACCTAAGACCCAGCTTAAGGCTTGATTATCTGTCTCCAGGTCGAATTTGACATGTTCCAGATAGAGACGGAACTTCTCTAAGGCGAATAAGACTGCCAAACCTTCGAGCTCATAGATGGAATACTTGGCTTCTTGAGCCGACAATGTCCTAGACGCATAGGCGATGGGTCGCCTCCCTAGTTCAGTCTCTTGGAGAAGAACTGCAGCTACCGCTGACGACGATGCGTCGGTTTGGACAATGAATTTCTTCGAGAAATCAGGCATAGCAAGTACAGGGGCATTACAAAGAGCTAATTTAAGGTCTTCAAAAGCGGCTTGTTGAGAAGGTCCCCACTCGAATTTGATGCCTTTCCTACGAAGAAGGTTTAAGGGCGCCGCTCTATTAGCGAAGTTAGGAATAAACTTCCTGAAGAAATTCACCATACCAATGAACCTGGCGATACCTTTAATGTCCTCGGGAGGTTTAAAATCACGGATGGCCTGTGTTCTAGAATGATCGACTGCTACACCATCCGGTGACACAATATGCCCTAGGAAAGACATAGAGGGCTTAGCAAAGGCAACCTTGGACAACTAAACAGTTAATCCAGCCTTACGAAGGCGATCGAGAACTTCTCGCAGATGATCTAGATGTTCTTCAAAAGTCTCTGAAAATACGACGACATCATCCAAGTAGTGATATAAGTACTCAAATTTTATGTCGGAGAAGACCCTATCTAGTAGCCTAGTGAGTACAGCTGCTCCCGTGGGGAGCCCGAAAGGCACGCGGTTGTATTCGTATAAATTCCAGTCCGTGGCGAACGCTGTAAGATGTTTAGACTCTTCGGCAAGGGGAATTTGATTATAGGCCTGATTCAAGTCCAAGATAGTAAAGAACTTGGCCTTACGAAACCATGAAAAACAAGAATGAAGGTCGGGAAGGGGCACAGATTGTAACACCACCTTCCGATTGAGAGCCCTGTAATCAATGACAGGCCTGAAGCCTCCTTGGGGTTTCGGGACTAAAAAAATAGGCGAAGAATACGCTGACTTAGAGGGCCTAATAATACCGTCCTGCAACATCTGATCGATGATTTCTTTTAGAGCCTTCATTTTAGGTGGAGATAGCCTATAAGGTGGAAAACGGACAGGAATCGAATCCGTGACCTCAATTTTGTATTCAATAAGGTCAGTAACACCAAGAGTATCAGAGAACACCTCGGGAAACGACTGACAAAATTTGCGAATACTATCAGCCTGCTCCTCAGGTAGATGTCTAAGGTCTAACAACATCTCATCCTGGGTAGGCAAAATAGAAGAACATGATGCAGAATTACACTTTAATAGAGGGATATTACAATTAGAGGCAAATTTGAAAGTGCAAGACCTACTCTGAAGATCGAGCACAAGACCAGTGTGAGAAATAAAGTCCGCTCCCAATATAATGGGGCAAGACAAATGCTTGGCCACAAACAATTTAACTTTCCATGTGAATTGAAAGATACGAATTTTGACATATAAGGAACCGAGAATTTCTAATGGAGAGGAATTAGCCGAAACGTATTGGATCGCCGACAAACAATAGTTAGGAAGCTTACAAACAGATTTCAATTTTGAATACCAATCAGCCGAAATAATAGAACAAACACTACCTGAATCTAAGAGAGCTGTTATAGGCTCGTTATTTAACTCAATTTTGAGAAAAGGGACCGGTGCGGGGGAATCCGCCGCAATCCTAAGACACTCTTTGGGACCTTCAAAAGATGAATTTGAAAATTGCTCGTTCCCTGAATTTACAACCTGTTTACCCGCGGCTGAGTCTCGGGAAGATGGATTAGTCGACTCAGCCGAAGCCACTAGTCACTTTTTATTATTGGCATAGGTGGAATTTGCACCAGAAGTTGAGCAGGAGGGGGTGCTATTCGAATTGGGACAATTCTTGGCGATATGTGAGAAAGCCCCACATTTAAAACAGCCTTGTGATGACCCGGCTCCATTCCTTGTCCCACTTGACTTGATCAGTGGACACTTGTTGCGCAGATGGTCAGGCGACCCGCAAGCATAACATTTACGGGGATTGACTGGTCGGCGAGGTGGAGGCCGAGTATTACTAAAGGAAGGCTTGGGTTCATTCGCGACACGCAAGGAATCGGCGTATCTAACTCCTTCCGCTGAGACGGCCAATGCTTCAAGTTCAGAGAAAGTTTGCGGGCACGCCGCAAAACACAAATATGACCTGTAGGGTGGTGAAATCCCTTCCACAATAGCTTGTACAATCTGATCCTCAGGGAAATGAAGAGCAAACACCCTAGTATAAAACTTAATGTCCTGTATGAAATCAGCCATGTTTTCATCCAAGCGTTGTACACGGTAATAGTACTTCTGAATAAGGGAGAACCTGGCCCTAGCCGGGATGAAGTTAGCTAGCAAATGGGCATGGAAATCCTCAATAGATGATTGCTCGGCAATGGCTCTTACGATTTTATCTGAGAGAATACCAATAGCATACGGATAGATAATTTGCAAAATTTGACATGGAGAAAGAGAAAACACAAGGGCATGATCCTGAAATTCAACTAGAAATCTTAAAAAGGAAATTACATCACTGGTGGTATTAACGGAAAACTTAGAGATACCTCTGAGCAACATTGCCAATGGATGAGGCAAGCTGCTAAACCCGGGTGACATAGTAGGTAAAGGTTTCAATGGCAAGGAAGTTAATTCAGAACGGATGTTACTCAATGATGCACGACGTTCAGATTCGTTGTCCAATGGGGCAGGGATAGTTTGAGCAGCAACGGTTATCCTATTAACTTCTCCCTTGGGAGGCGCTTCCTCACTACCTGCGTTCACTGTGGTGGGTAGATCGCTTTTGGGAGGAACCTCCCCTGTTAACAATTGAGTGACCTTGCTAGATAATTCAGACATATTTTCAAGCAGCGTACTAGCTTCCTTCTTCTGAACGTCATTCAACTTTAGAGACAACAGATCGTTAACCCTATTCGAAAAATGATATAGCCTAGCTTGCACACGCTTAATTTGATTAGGAGAAGGATCATTTTCATCAAAAAACTAACTACAGAAGCTATCCCAGTAATATTCTCCGTGATCGTGGAAAGAGAGTCGTCAATTTCTTTCTCTCCCAAATTGGGGATGGAAATGGGCAAATCTAGGGACTCTCTAAGCTTGTTTGTGTCTACTGCAACCGTGCCTCCAGATTGTACATTTCTAATAGTCAATTCATAGATCAACTCCTCCTTGCGCAAATAGTTAAGATGGAGAACATCGCGAGGGCCGGGCATGGTGACAGAACAATTTTGAAAAACTCAAAAAATTCCAGCAACTGGGAAAATAGTTAGAGTTCGGAACAAACAATGTTTAGCCGTCAAAAGGGGCTAAATTGAGACCCATTCAACCACGCTCTGCTACCACTTGTTACGGAGTTTTCCGTGGTAGGTAGAGGTGAAAGAAGGTGCGGGTGTGAATAGGTCTCCAGCTACGAAAGCAAAATTAATTTAAAATTTAACAAGGTTATATTTTCTTTTCAAAAACAAAGAAATAACAAGTATGGCAGGTACAAAGTAGCAAATCAAAAAGGGTAGTTACAATATTTACAGGAATTGGGCTTCGCGCCCTGATTTTACACTGCTTGGGCAATCAGCTCAGTTTTACCCCAAACACGAGTTTTAACAGAGGGGCAGAAAACCCCATTCATACCTAGGAGCCCTTGCTCCAAATTACACAGAAAAGCCTCCACGAGGCATACAACACTCAATTTTCAAAAGAGCCACTCGCTCTCAAAGTTTAAGCCTCTCTCAGGCCACACCAAACTCCACCTTCAAGTTGTCCTCACTGGACATAGACACAAGGGTAAAATACCCAACCTACTGAGGTCTATTAAATAAAAATGGGCAATTACATGACCTCTAAAATAACAATTTGAGAGGAGGCGATCTTGCACTCCTAATACACTTGTTTTTTAAAAACCTAATCTGGCTGTAGGCCACTAATGCAAGGGCTAATCCCATACTACCGAGGTGACTTTAGAAAAGAGCAATTTGTTTTACATTAACGAAGAATAGGTTGAGAAAATAAGTTCACCTCAAGACAATGTGAGTGGGAGCTCGAGAGGGTTAGCACTCTCTACCCCAATATGCAGCTTAAAAGAGAATAGAAGAAAAGATCGTTACATTTTAGGAAAAGGTTACATGGAGGAACGCTTCGCACCCGCCCCGAGAGTTAAACTGCTGAGCTAGCAAAGAAAGAATTTATTAATCGGCCATTACATTATTGCTGACCGCTGCCGAGGAAAGAGGCGCTTCCCGCCTCCTGCTATATACTTTATACACTGAAAGATGGAACAGAAGTGGCCCGGAGACCCTAAAATCAGCAGTTTATATCCTCTCGCGGAAGGTTCTAGGCGTTAGGGGAATGAAAACACCCTCCCACAAACTTTTTATTGGCCCGGGTACAGAAACATATCCAAGTTGGGGGAAGATACATCGGATTGGTCGGAAATAACTCAAAGAAATTCAGGATTGGTTAAATGCAAAACAAGGGGAAAGAGAGGGGTATACAGCCAACTTAAACAATAACTGAAAAAATTTTTAGCAAAGACAAACATTTGAAATAAAAATTTCTCCAACAAAATAGTTCTTTGACTTCGCACTAGGTTGCACTATTGTTGATCTTCAGTAGTGTCCTCTAGAAGAGAAAGTTCACACTTCTTACTTCAAGCGAAACAAAACCACATCAAAAATGACACAGTTCAAAAACTCAAAATTTTCCACGTGGTGACATCTTCTGAGAAAGTAGAGAATTAATAGCGTAGATAAAGTTCAGACTTCCTCCAGCAGAGGAGTTTCAACTGGCGCACATTTTAAATTAGCGGAGTGGAGGTGTACCGCCCGGTACAATTATTATTATTATTAAGTCACAGTAAATATAACAAAATATTCATTAAAATTTGCGTACACGCTTTGAGGCCATCTTCAGTGTAGTTTATGTGGGATAACTGCTCATTCGTTCGTTCGTAATCGGTTTACCCTCCAGGGTCGGTTTTTCCCTCGGACTCAGCGAGGGATCCCACCTCTACCGCCTCAAGGGCAGTGTCCTGGAGATTAACACTTTGGGTCGGGGATACAACTGGGGAGAATGACCAGTACCTCGCCCAGGCGGCCTCACCTGCTATGTTGAACAGGGTCCTTGTGGAGGGATGGGAAGATTGGATGGGACAGGCAAGGAAGAGGGAAGGAAGCGGCCGTGGCCTTAAGTTAGGTACCATCCCGGCATTTGCCTGGAGGAGAAGTGGGAAACCACGGAAAACCACTTCCAGGATGGCTGAGGTGGGAATCGAACCCACCTCTACTCAGTTGACCTCCCGAGGCTGAGTGGACCCCGTTCCAGCCCTCGTACCACTTTTCAAATTTCGTGGCAGAGCCGGGAATCGAACCCGGACCTCCGGGGGTGGCAGCTAATCATGCTAACCACTACACCACAGAGGCCGCTAACTGCTCATTCACTGGATTAAATACAGTACCGGTAATTAAAATGCCACCAGCATTTTTTTTTTCTAGTTGTTTTGCGTCGCACCGACACAGATAGGTCTTACAGCGACGATGGGACACGAAAGGGCTAGGAGTGGGAAGGAAGCGGAAAACCATTTTCAGGGCTGCCGACAGTGGGATTCGAACCTACTATCTCCCGAATAATGGATACTGGCCGCACTTTAGCGACTGTAACGATCGAGTTCGGTGCCACTGGCTTTAACTGATTAATTAATTTGGAGACTAGATTCGGATTTAAAGATGATTCAAGGTTTAGAATAGTTCCTATAACGCCTTGTGATCATGAGCGGAGTTTCTGAGGGTAGAAAACAGTTTTAAGAGACAATTGACACAGTTTCACATTTTAAACTTTAAGAAAGTAAAGTTTTGCAAATAGGCAATTCTTATCAAAATATTAAGATGTGATCACATCCCCCCCCCCGACAACCCCCCACCACCAAAAATAAGTTCCAAAAGTTCGATATATAATCAAAATTATATATATATAAGAAGGTTATAACATTTGTTTTGTGACTTTACTTGAAGTTATTGTGTGGCATGTAAGTACTCGATATTTTACTCAATAGCTTGAATTCTTAGCCCATATTTTGAGCATCTTCATTCCGTGTTATTATTATTATTATTATTATTATTATTATTATTATTATTATTATTGTTATTATTATCATCATTCTGCTTTTTACCTCATTCGACCACTTCAAACATTCTTTGGTCATCTAATTCATTAAGTTTTCTTTCCGAACTGCCAGTACCTCTTCATTCGTTCTTATGTTCTCCGTCGTTCCTCATTTGTAAATACCCTTCTCCCTGCATGTCGTTTGTCAAGTTTTGAATTAAATCCTATTTTTATGTGTTCCAGATTCTTTAAATTTCCTGTTTTTATTTTGTATTTCGTCCAGAGTTAATTCTAGTTTTTTCATATCCTCCCTAATTTTCTTAATCCATCCTACTTATTGCTTCAGATTCCAGAGTTTCTCCATATGTTATATTGGTAATCTTAATCCCATATAATGTATATATTTAACCACTTATTGCGTATAAATCCTAAGCCTGCATATAACGATCCCAATATTTCCCTTTTTTAAATGGAACTACATTAACTTTTGCCCTTGGCATTGGAGACAAAACTGTTACAAATTCAGACATGTGTAGTTAATTTTACCGGACAGTTACTCGTTGAAATGTCAATAATACTTCAACTAGTGTGTTTTGTGGTTGAGAGTGGGTGGTGTCATTGCGTATTAAACCATCCATTAATTCAAGATCGTGCTGACACAAGCTGCTTTCCGACTGTGATCATAGCCACAGAACGTATGCTGTATGTAAAGGCATGTACTGTAAATAGAATTTGATGTACAACTTACGTTTGCAACATTTGTTATAACTGACGAACTGAAAATGGGAAAAAGCGGTTTGTGCTCATAAAGGAAATAAAATACTATAATAGTGACCCTCTTAGGATGATTCTGTTACCGAGCTCGATAGCTGCAGTCGCTTAAGCGCGGTCAGTATCCAGTATTCGGGAGATAGTGGGTTCGAACCCCACTGTCGGCAGCCCTGAAGATGGTTTTCCGTGCTTTCCCATTTTCACACCAGGCAAATGCTGGGGCTGTACCTTGATTAAGGCCACGGACGCTTCCTTCCCACTCGTAGCCCTCTCCTGGCCCATCGTCGCCATAAGACCTATCTGTGTCGGTGCGACGTAAAGCAACTAGCAAAAAAAAAAAAAAAGAATGATTCTGATGGTTCGGTCAGCTCACTCTTCAAACGCTAGCGCTGTGCCGCGTCCGGAGCATCTGGTGACGAATGATTGTACCACTTCTACTTCTATTATATCGTCTAAATTTCAAAAGCTCATTGTTTAAGAAGCCTTTCTCGTGGACAGTCGAAATTTTCTTCTGATGACGCAGAGCGCAGTTCTCTGCGAAACGTAAAGAATTTCACCTTATTTTCTTGACACGGCGTAAGCCCAAAAGCCTATATAGTATCATGTCTATAAGTACGGGCAGTGAAAGCATCAATGGCAGTACTGTAATAGTGTTGCTTTTGAAAGAAAACAACTCAGTCTTTACAACCTCCGTTTTAAGAATACAGTATATAAGAACTGAGGGGAATTGAAAATACGGTAATACAGAAAAAAGTAAACATCTCCTTTTAGAGAAGTAAATAAACAATGTCCGAGTTAGAACTCCATGACCATGATCCAAGAGAACTGGGTACGGGGACATAATAGAGAACTGTCTTTTTAATTGCTATGACATTAACGCGAGTTAAAGGCGTCGAAGTCAACGAGCCATTACACAGATTCTCGCCACACCGTCAATCGTTAGCTGGTTATCTTGAAAATAGTGGGTACCAATGAATTAGGGGATGTTTGAGAAGTAGATACTCGCCAAACACTAACCACAACTAATCTGACCTTACCGGGCGAGTTGGCTGTGCGGTTTGGGTGCGCACCTGTGAGCTTGCATCCGAGAGTTCTTACCCCACTGTCGGTAGCACTGGAGATAGTTTATCGTGGTTTCTCATTTTCAAACCAGGAAAATGCTGGGACTGTTTCTTAATTAAGGCCACGGCAGCTTCGCCCCCGCTCCTAGGCCCTTTCTATCCCATCGTCACCGTAAGAACTTTCTGTGTCGGTGCTACGTAAAGAAAGTAGTTGGCCAAAATAATAATAATAATAATAATAATAATAATAATAATAATAATAATAATAATAATAATTGTACCGGGAGGTACATCTCAACGCCACGCATTCAAAACTAGCGCCTAAATGAACTCCTCTATTGGTGAAACAGTGAAACTGAAACTACGCCAACTTAGAAATTTACTCAGATGATGTCACCACAGAAATAAGATGTAATTTTGTTGTTGTGAAGTTTCCTGAACTGACTGTATTTCTACTAGTTTTGTTTGCTATCCATCAAGAAGTTTCGACATTCTTCCACAGATGACACTACTAAAACCTATGATCATGCACCCTGGTGCGAGGTATAAGAACTTAAAATTCAAAAAAGTTTTGTATTCATAAGTTTTTTCTGATTGATATTCATTTATTTTTGGGTTGGCAATATTTCCTTTTTATTTCCGCCAGTTTTGAATCTAGCCAATCCCTAATTTCTGTAATTAATTTTCCACCCATCACCGGCTTCTTCCTCGAGTCTGAGTGTAACTTTGAAAGTGACCAATAAAAATGAGAGGGTGTGGCTGGTTTCGTCTTGAATGATCTCGTACCTCCCCTGAGGGTTTATAAACTGCGGCTTTTCACGTCTCTTGGCCAACTGATCGTCATCTTATTGAGTGTGTGTGTCAAAGCAGGAGGTGGGCGGCCTCTTTTATCGATCAGCAGTACATCTACAAGGTAATGGCTACATAACATCTTTCTTTCTTGCTTACTCCGCAGTTTAACCCTAGGGAAAGGTCCGAATAGTTAACTATGTAACGTGCCTTTCTAAAAATGTAACCAGTCGCTTAAGTCGCTTAAGTGCGGCCAGTATCCGGTATTCGGGAGATAGTAGGTTTGAATCCCACTGTCGGCAGCCCTGAAAATGGTTTTCCGTGGTTTCCCATTTTCACACCAGGCAAATGCTGGGGCTGTACCTTAACTAAGGCCACGGCCGCTTCCTTCCCACTTCTAGCCCTTTCCTGTACCATCGTCGCCATAAGACCTATCTGTGTCGGTGCGACGTAAAGCAACTAGCAAAAAATAAAAAATAAAAATAAAAATGTTACATTTCTTCTGGCTAATGTAAAAATGTAAAAAGCAATCTTCAACTGTAAATCGGGGATAGAAAGTGATGTACCCTCTCGAGCTCCCCTTCATCTTGGTTTGAGGTGACTGCGTTTCATAACTGTTTTTCATTCTGTAATTGGTTAATGTAATTCCTATACGAGTCACCTCAGTAGTTTGGGAATAGCCCCTGATTCGTCGGCCTAGAGCCCCTTAGGTACTTTTAGTGTTCGTATCTATGAGCTCAAGTATCCGCCTCCATTCAATTTGTGTTTCGGGCCATTTACTTAACCTGTTCTTTTCCACAAAAGGCCCTGTAGGTTGGGTACTAGATACCCCTGTATAACATTACCTTTCAATTTGTAAGTTGTGCCTTGATGGCGAGTGATTGTAATTTTCTGATATTGCCTTGAATAGGCTAGAAGAAACTGAGAGCCTGTTAGCTCTTTTTCTAATTTTGGAGGGCTACACATTGTATTCTAGGAGCAAGTGCTCCACGAGTTAGGGGGATTTCTGCCCTTGACTGAATTTGTGCTCTTTGTAAATTTGAGCTTGTAGCTCAGGAAATGTAAAGCTAGGGCTTTAAGTCCAAAGTGTTAAGGTTCAGAATCTTGGATTTTTTTCCAATCTTGTTTAATGTTGGCTACATGTACGTGTAAACATGGTTAAATTTTAAGTTCTAAAAATATAACCTATAGTTTAAGTTTAAAATTCAATTATTGACATTGTAGTTAGACACATCCACCCCAGCACCTTCTTTCACCTCAGCGTTCCACGAAAAACCCCGAAACAGTAATAATAATAATCTGCATTTAAGGTAGTCACCAAGGTGGTAGACCCTGTCAGTTGTTTGGCTAGTATTTACTTAAATAATTTCAAAGAATTGGGATATTAGTCGAACATCTGCCTCGGTAAGTTAGCCCAATCCCTAACTCCTCTTCCTAGAGCCTCCGTGCCTCAGGCGACAGCGCGCCGGCGTCTCAGCGCTTAGTTCCTTGAATCAAATCCCGATCACTCCATGTGAGTTTTGTGCTGGACAAAGCGGAGGCGGGACAGGTTTTTCTACGGGTACTCCGGTTTTCCCCTGTCATATTTAATTCCAGCAATACTCTGAAATATCATTTCTTTTCATCTGTCATTCATTAATCATTGCCCCAGGGGAGTGCGACAGGCTTCGGCAGCCGGCACAATTCCTATCCTCGCCGCTAGATGGCAGCTTCATTCATTCCATTCTTGACCCGGTCGATTGACTGAAAACAGGCTGTGGATTTTCATTTCAACTCCCCTTCCTATAAACGAATATTTGCCCCAATTTGTACTCTTGAATTCCAACTTTATTTTCATACTGTGATCTTTCCTAGCTTCAGAAATACCACTCAAAATTTTTCGTTTACCTTATGTCATTCCGCGCCATCTATCCGTTGATAGCTTGGTAGATACCGCTTAGTCGATCAGTTGGTCACAGTGCTTCCATATCTTCCCGGTTAGTGTTCACCATTAAACAAATGTTTCTAAGGTATTATGTCCCCTTCTATAATTACTATTTGCGTTACTCCTCGGTTGACCTGGGTTCGATTCCTGATACTGCAAGAGATTAAAGAATGGCAGGAGGGATTGTGTGTGACTAAATAGTACATGCAGATCACCTCGATTGGGGTTGTGCCTGAAAAGAACACCATCACCTCAGGATGAATACACAAATTTGTGCGGCTCCACGGCTAAATGGTTAGCTTACTGACGTTGGTTGCAAGGGGTCCCAGGTTGGATTCCCGGCTTCTTGGGGACTATTACCCTTGTTTACTCTATTGGATCGGCGCCCGCGCACAAATATATATATGTATGTGTGTGTGTGTGTGTGTGTGTGTGTGTGTGTGCATGCAATTTTTATGAGCTCGAAGTATTGACCATTGACGCCAATGGGCATTTTCAGGCAGACAGAAGAGTTTCCCTTGATAACTCAGCACATGCTGCGATGATACGGCGCTTAAGTTCGTCTGGTAATGTGCATGCGTTTGCAGGACGTACATTATTTAACGCGACTTGTAAATGCATTAAAACCTTCTGTAAATAATACCATACACCACTGCCTAACAGTATTCTTCCAACATATTCTTTCTTTCAAATTTCTTAATCCGTTTACCCCCCAGGGCTGGCTTCTCCCTCGGACTCAGCGAGATATCACACCTCTCCCGCCTCAAGAGCAGTGTCCTGGAGCGTGAGATATTGAGTGGGGGATATAACTGTAGAGGAGAACCAGTACCTCGCCCAGACGGCCTCGCATGCTATGTTGAACAGGGGCCTTGAGGGCTGGGAGGATGGTAAGACCGGAAGTGATAGGGAAGGAATCGGCCGTGGCCTTAAGTTGGGTACCATCCCGGCATTTGTCTGGAGGTGAAGTGAGAAACCACGGAAAACCACTTCGAGGATCGTCGAGGAGGTAATCGAACCTTCCTCTACTCAGTTGACTAGTTGACCTCCTGAGGCTGAGTGGACCCCGTTCCAGCCTTCGGACTACTTTTCAGACTTTAAAGCAGAGCAGGGAAACGAACACAGACCTCCGGGGGTGGCAGCTAAAATCTAACCACTACACCACAGAGGCCGACTTCCAACGTATTAACATTTCATATTTGCCTAATTTCTCCCCCACCTGGTGGACATAATCCTCAAGGCGTCATGTCTATACGGTCGGGTACCGTGGTTAGCCGGTTCGAGTCCCGATGGTTGAAAAAATGTTCACCACCAGAACATTGGCCGGCAGGTTAGAAATGGTGGTGAACAACTGTCAATCATTTGATCGCGTGCCAAAAGCCTCGATTATGTTTCAAGCTCTCATCTCAGTTTTCATATGGAGTGGGGGCATATGGCGCTGTTTATGATTCGTCCGTCGGATGATGACGCAAATCTATGAGCAGACCTCTTAGTGTTACTCGACAGGAGTAGGTTATATACCGGAATAGGGCTTCACCCACTCCCTTGCTACTATAATATACCGCATCATTCATTCCATCTCATGAGGGTGACGTCAAGAAAGATATCCGGTTATAAAATCATGCCACAAAGTTTCATGACACTTAACACCTGAACCAGTGAAGCAACGGGATAAATGTTTGGACATGCTTTTCAGTTGACTGTATTCCCAAAACAAACACAATAAGGTTTTAGTTACAATTATATTCTCCCTTTCCCGTCTTTAGTTCGCCTGCATTTTACAAATGTAACAAACTCTAGAGATAGATCACGTTGTGTGGGATTTTAAGCACGTTCTCATCCCTCCCCTGAAAGGAGAGGTGGGCCACCTAGAAGGTAATGCCTTCTCTGTGGCCAGGAGATTCAAGCGGGTAAAGCCGAAGTGTGGGATTTAGGAGGTTGTTTGGCCTATTGGCTATTCGTATTTTTTACTTTTATTCTGTAATGCATTTTTGCACTGTACATAGTTTAGGATGTTTATATTTTAAGTTTCATCCACATGTTGTACATAACACAAATTTGTTTTAAGTGCCTATTTAAGTTATTTATATACAAGATTTCTCATAACAATTGTCCTTGTGTATTATATTGTCCATTTTTATATTTCTTGGGTGGGGGTGAAAGGTTGGATGAAAATATGGTTTAGGACCTACCGTCGCTGATCACAGTTAATCATAAACTTAGGATTCGGGAAGGAACTCAGAATGTTGTCGAGGAGTTTGGAGGATATGTTGGGAAGGTCATTACCAAACTTGCAAGTTTACACAGCACCAATTGTGTGACTAGAGAGTCCTTCGTTTCCATTGCCTCCGTGGCCCTTGTGTTTCGTTTGCTGATACTTACATGTTTCAAAGGGCATACCTATACTATTTCTTCTCTCTGATTTCTATTAAGAGAGGATTTCTGCACATTTATACGTCTTCTTAAATAACCGTCTCCAGGACTACCACCGATGCAACAGTGCTGCCATCCTTTATTAAAATCGCCATCTACATCTGAAAGGTCACGGCCGACCGGATCTCGCTGCGCTCCCTAGCTACCTCGAGAAACACATCAAGTCGGCCGTGGAAAGATTTCACCAAATCGATTTGTATACAAGCTTGCAGAAGCCTCTTCCTTCATGGAAGGCTTGACAACAAATTACACTCTAATATCAACTCCAGCTACCAGAAGGTCCCTGGACTAACTACTCCAGATAACTGCAGAAATTCCTCAGAATTCTTTAATACTCCTGCCATGACCAATGATGAATGGAATGCAGCCAATTTTGAGCTACGTCACATCTACACAAGAGGAGCAATTCACGGATCCAATCGCCGTATTTGTTATCGTGCCCGGTATTTCGTGGATTGCACTTAAGTTACACCTTACAACCTATCGGTTATCATCAGTTGAATTACATGCACCAAGTAGCGCCTGGAGTAACGGGGTGGACAAGGAATAACCTAGAGCAGAACTTAACAAATTTTGAAATGTTATTTCTTTCCTTTCTTCGTAATTTAAAAATTGATAAATAGGTAATATGAATGAATAACAACAATCTCGTCAGCTTGTAACTGTTCGCTCTCCTATTCTCCGAGACGAAAGTTAATACCTGGGGACACATGAATATAAATATAACTATATGTGGCTTGCCCGCAAATTCCCACGCAAATATAATCAATTAACATTCCAATGGTTTCCCATTTCTCTATGAAATGTTTGGGGGCCAGCGTTACAGTTTTAAACAACACTGTAAAGCAAAATTTATATTTACTAGCATAGAGACTTATACTTAAATCACAGGGGTAGGATTTTAAATAATTAACCATTAAGTATCGCTTGAGAAAGAAAATTAACGCAACATAAAATTAAATGAATTTATTATACAAGCAAATTAGATGAATCGGAAAAGTTCCTTTAAGCTTGGAGGGATTTTAGAATTTACGTTACTGAAATTAACTGTTACTTGCTTTATCTAATTGAGGCTCACCAATTACAGCTTCCATTGAGGTCATCTATATTCCGTGGTTACTCGTTCCCCTCTTCTCGTTGTAGAATTGGTTCCTCAGTGGTTCCTTCAGTGATATGGTTTGGGCTATCTGGACTAGCATTCCCTAATTGCCTAGTCTTTAAATCAGACATTGGCCTTATACTTGTGAAAGTTGATCAGCGTTGATCGTAGGTGGAGAAAGTTCAGAGATATGAATTTTTCCATGTTACCAGAAATCTCAATCCAATTTAGCTATTCTACGGATACGATACAGACTTGTACCAAATTCCGTGGACTTGAACTAAACATAGTTCTTCGTCCAGAATAATTACTGAATATATCACAAGCCGTAAGCTTGTTTCGTCTCACGTAGGTCTGACAGCGTCACAGCAGCTAAGTACTGTGTCGAAGCGACAACACACTTTACAAAAAATAACTACGTCTCGGAGCGACCACTCACTGTCCCAAAAATCAATAAAGTCGTTGTCCTGGTAGTGAGTCGAGGGTTGCTCCGCGCTAGACATATCCCCTGGCTCTCCCCACTCTTGGTAATAGCTCAATACCAAATCTCTGTATAACGAAGCATCTGATTCGTAGATCGAATTATCATCTCCCTCTCTTCCTTCTTCACAAGTAACCAGTAGGCGTGGGGATGATGTAGTCTGCTGGCTAGCCTCGCACGTGGGTCGCTATATGATACCTTTTGCTCATGAGTTAAACCCGTGAGTCATCCAACTTCCCCGCTTCAAGAATAACTTTTCCGTGTACACAAGTATGAGATGAAATGACACCAACTCTCAACATTGACAATATTTACAATACATAATGAATTAATATCCTACACAATGTAATAATTTAAATAATAAAAGATGTTCTAATATCTACAATATGATTCCAATAGCCTTATTTACAAATGATAGAAGTTGAATTAATATGCCATAACGAATAATTGCCGATGGCGGATAATCTTGATATCGAGTGGTATCGCGTAAAATGATTGTATACTGAATTAGTATGGCTGGAGAAGCCTAGACGGTTAAAAGCTCTAGCAATAATAAGGACTGTAAGTCCGAAAATCAGGTACAATATTCACAATTGTAAAGAGTGTGGTTTATTTACATAGCGAAGAGCGTTATTGCCTTGAAAGGAGCAATATTATATAAAGAACATGTTTCGTTTCAATCATTTATAAGACATAGGAGTCTTCGCTCTAAAATTTACCATAGTCCAGCCGCGCAGAGGCATCAGTTTCTTATGGCGCACTTAAGTTACACCTTAAAACTTATCGGTTATCCTCAATAAAATTATATGCACCAAGTAGCCGCGATGTGGGCCTAACATTGCTCATCAGTTTATAACTCCCTGTTCCTAAATTGAACTAGCACCACAAACAACAACCGAATAAACAGGGGCATGTTTGCCCATACTAAATGACCATGATGCAAGGAAGAAAAGAGTGAACGTGACTGGTCATAAACAGCAGGCTAGGAGGTGAACACATTACTTCGTTATAGAAATAGATAAAACTTTAAGTGGGTTATGGCCCAATTATACAGAGTCTAAAACTATCGACACCGTGGTGACTAAGTAAGAAATATTAAAGACGTTTAGACGTGTGAAAGCTGTAGTCACCCAATGCCAAGTTGAATGGAAACCGACCGAGTGTAATCACTCTTTGTTCCCTTACATTACATATTTCCCAGTAGGGAATAGGGTAGAGTTGCAGTTAATAACTCACTGTTCCTAAATGGAACTAACACCAGAAACATTAACCGAATAAACCGAATGATTGCCCATACTAAATGGCCTTAAAGGTTGTACATGCCTGGACATAAACAACAGGCTAGGACGCGAAACGCTTTCAGACTTGGCAAAAATTCTACATTTAAACCACTAAATTTAGAAATTTACCAACATAAGAGAGGTTGAAACCCTTCCCACGAACTATGCGCAGGACCTATCACTTTGCTGTGAACATTCTGGCATTACCTTGAGTTGCTAGGCCTTCCTAACGCCGCCCGCGCCCCCGCCCCCTGGTTCGCGTCTATACACGCTCTTCACAGTGGAGCAATTCAGACAAAACGGCCCCAAAGCACCCAGGTTTTATAGTATTTTTAAGGGGAAGCTTCTAGAACTCTTTATTGATGGATGGATTCCTGTAAACAACCCCCCCCCCCCTTTTAAATAGCTAGAGAAAACAATATTGACAAGCTTCTCATATGTTGATTACTATTGAAGAAGGAACCAGCTGAAGTGTTGACAGCTCTGATACAGTACATTAACAAAACAATCCTCAAAACGCAAGGTTTGCCAACTGCAAAAATAAACATTCCTTTGTAAAATAATTAGAGCTCATCCCGCTAGAGGGAACAATTAAAGCAATGATAAAGACAACCAACAGTCGAATACCAAAGTATATTGTAGTACACCAGTTCAAGTTTGTTTATATTTAATGGCCTTATGGAAGAGGTGCAGTCAACTGGCCGGGTAAGTTGTATTCACGGTAGCATAATAAGAAAAGTTTTCACCAGGTATCGAGCGACTGTGTTTGTGAAATCTTTAGCTCACATTGTACACTACAACACCTGTTTGACTGCACACAGAGAACACTCCCTCCTTCTCATTAAACAAAAGTTAAAACTTTCTACTGACAGTGTACAGTAATTTCTATTACTTCAAATTATTATATGTACATATTGTATTTAGTATTAGATTAACACTTAGTGTATTACTGGATATGACGTGGTAGCTGGTTGCTGGAGGTGTCATTTTATTCGTCTCAGTGGGTTATGCACATAGAAGTCAAATGTTAATTTGTATTTATATAACCAGTTTTCCCTCCAGGTTTTCCATTTCCTCCGGACTGAGCGAGGGATCCCACGTCTACCACCTCTAGGGCAGTGTCATGGAGCGTGATACAACTGAGAAGGAGGACAGTACTCACCCAGGCATCCTCACCTTCTAAACTGAACAGGGGGCTTCTTGGGAATGGAGAGATTGGAAAGGATAGTCAAGGAAGAGGGACGGAATTGGCCGTGACCTTAAGTTTGGTACCATACTGGTATTTGCCTGAAAAAAACGTGGGAAACCACTTAAAACCATTTCGAGGATAGCTGACGGGGTAATGGACCCCCCTGCCCCACCACTACTCGCTAGTGGCTTTACGTCGCACCGACACAGATAGGTCTTATTGCGACGATGGGATAGGAAAGGTCTAGGAGTTGGAAGGAAGCGGTCATGGCCTTAATTAAGGTACAGCCCCAGCATTTGCCTGGTGTGAAAATCGGAAACCACGGAAAACCATCTTCAGGGCTGCCTACAGTGGGGCTTGAACCCACTATCTCCAGGATGCAAGCTCACAGCCGCGCGCCCCTAACCGCACGGCCAACTCGCCCGGTCCACCTCTACTCAGTTGACCACCCGAGGCTGAGTGGACCACGTTCCGGACCTCGTTTCATTTTTCAAACTCCGTGACAGAGCTGGGAATAGAAAACGGGCCTCAGGGGGTGGCAGCTAATCACACTAACCACCACACCACACAGGCGGACACTCATCGTTACTACGGTACAACATTTTAATATTATTAATATTGGTTTTTTTCACATTAACTATTTTTCCGGTTTTGGTATGGGCTAGAACAATTTGTTACTTTTATTGACCAGTCTCAGTGTCATCCTTGGCTTTAACAATATGAAAGTGACCAAGGTATGTGTGATGCTAGTAATACCATTCCTTATGCAGCCAGTCCCTGTTATGAATGTGAAAATGTTACTCATAGGGTCGGTTGGTGCATGCATTTCAGTGGGCTTGGCAGACTGATTTGTAATAGCAATTTCTGGCTCGGTGAGGAAAGCAACGGGAAACTACCTCACTCCTCATTTCCCTAGTAGGCCCCTTCAGTAACGCCTAGGCTATCTATGACAGCTGTTGGCGGGACTGTGGAGGATCAAACCAGCCTTCGGGCTGAATACCCAACAACAACAACAACATTCGGAGGCTCCCAGGTGCCAGAATTTCGTATTAAGGGAGGTGATTTACGTGTCAGTAAATCTACCGATTCGAAGATGACGTTTTTGAACACCTCCAAATACCACTTCACTGGACCATGATCCAACCTGCCGTCTTGGGCTCAGAAAGCCAGCGCCTTAACCAAGTGGGCCACTCAGCCCTGCCAATATGTTTAAGACGCCAGCCCAAAAACGTGTTTGGGCCTTATCGTTATAGTGTTTAACCGAGCTCGATAGCTGCAGTCGCTTAAGTGCGGCCAGTATCCAGTATTCGGGAGATAGTGGATTCGAGCCCTACTGTCGGCAGCCCTGAAGATTGTTTTCCGTGGTTTCACATTTTCACACCAGGCAAATGCTGATGCTGTACCTTAAATATGGCCACGGCCGCTTCCTTCCCACTTCTAGCCCTTCTCCGACCCATCGTCGCCATGAGACCTAACTGTGTCAGTGCGACGTAAAGCAACTTGCAATTATTGTGTTTAAAACATGTGCAATAATAAATAAAATTATCGTTGTTATAGCTTTTACCTGAAACTCTACAAACCTTTGATACCTATAGGCGTACTGAAATAAATTAACATTCTCCCCATTCATGCACGAACACTGCTGATCAGTCGTTGACAAAGCAAATTCGTCTCCGTAGAGGCCACCAAAAACCTGGGAAAGGCTTCCATTATCCCTAACCTGGTTACTTGGTGGGGTAGTTCTTTTAGTTGCACGCCCGGCCGCCTTTCACACCATGAATTAACCTGCAGCTCATTTTTGGTGCGGGATGGTGGAACCTGAGGGCCATGTGAACCTTCGGAAGTGGAAATGTCGTTTCTTAATTTTAACGTAGACGTACATTCCTCGACAACGTGCACATGAAAATAAAATTCTTAAGACACCTTAAATGTTTGGTTAGAGTATTTAACTTGCGATGCTGTTTAATGTCTGAATTAACAGATAAAACGGAGACTACCTGTTGCAAAATATATTAAAATCTTAAAAGCAGTTTTCATGAAAGAACCCTTGAATGTAAGCCAAAATTTATGCTAAATATGAGACGTCACACGTATACTGTTATATATACAACCTGTGACAATAATGTTCGGTGAATAGTCCTGTACTATCAACATAGATGAACAATGCACGACAGTGACATTACAGTCCCTCGAAATAGTGCCCTCCCTTAACTAAGCACTGCTGAGATCGGCGATATATGTCCTGGAAACTTTTCAAGAAGGCTTCCTTTGGGATGGTGTTCTAAATGTCGTTCCCTCAGGTAGAAATTCCTTTTGGATAATGCCTTGACTATCGAAAAAGGTGATGAACATCGTTTTGATGCGTGACTTTTCGCCTCTGACACTTTTTCCGACGAGGGGATCCCGGAGAACGCCATTCCATGCTTTGCCATTTCGTTTCACGTTCCTACCTGACGCACCAGGTCTCATCCTCAGTGACGATACAGTTCAATAAATTTGGTGTCGCATCCGCCGTTTTGACAAAATCCTGTGAAGCTTCTACACGTGCCTGCTTCTGATCGTCAGTCAAGTGATGTGGCACAAGACGAGAACACGTTTCCCTCTTCTGGGAACGATTTGTCGCACGGATTAACGGCTAATCTGCTGTTCATCCGCTATCATGCGCACAGTTAATCGCCGATCGTTCGTGATTAATGTCTTCACCTTCCCAATGTTTTCGTCACTGACGGCGGTCGCCGGTCTTCCGCTACAGGGGTTGTCAGAAACACTTTCCCGGCCTCCTCGAGAACGGGCGAACCACTCGTCCACACACTTTGACAGTACTTGATCTTCATAAACACGTACCAGCATCGCATGCATTTCCTTCGCTGTCTTGCCAAGCTTAAAACAAAAATGTACATTGATCTTTTGGTCGTTTATGTTCCTGTTCGCAGTTCAGAACCAACGCACCAAACACGCACTGTGTCAAACAGGTTTTACATGGCACACACACGATGCTCAACTGAACAACTTTAGGAGCAGGTGGTCAAAACCGGCTGCTACGCAGGTGCAGCGTTGCGTGTCGCCAGTGTTGCCGGATCGACCATTGTGACTTCATTCACCGAACTTTATTGTCACAGGTTGTACTAGTAATAATAATAATGTTATTGGCGTTACGTTCCACTAACTATAAGTTAAGTTTACTGAGACGCCGGAGTGCTGGAATGTCATCCCTCAGGACTGCTATTACGTGCCAGTAAATCTACCGACACGAGGCTGACGTATTTGATCACCTTCGAATACTACTGGACCGAGCCAAGACCGAACCTGGCAAGTTGAGGTCAGAAGGCAAACGCCTCAACCGTCTGAGTCACTCAGCCCGGTTACTTTGTTATACGACGGCGCTGTGTTGACTCGCGAGCTCAGTTGGAGGTTAGCTACCGTTGTGAATACGTCGTGATCAGTTCTATAGAATAATGCATTTGATAATGGAAAAGAAGGATTTGATTAGGATTCGGCAGAAACGTGCAAAATGAAGATTTGAAAAGAGTAAAAGTGATTTTTTATAATAAATACTTCAACGAACCCGTAAGGCTTGGGTTCCATTCCAGGCTCTGCCATAAAATTTGAAAAGTGGTATTAGGGCTGGAATATGGTTCACTCAGACTCGGGAGGTCATTTGAGTAGGGGGAGGTACGATCCCCTCCTCAGCCATCCTCGAAGTGGTTTTCCGTGGTTTCTTAATTCTTCTCCAGGGAAATGCCGGATTCTACGTAACATAACACCACGGCCGTTTCCTTGCTTCTTCCGTGTACATCCCTTCCAAATTATCCATCTCCTCACATGGTCCTGGCTCAGCATAGCAGGTGAGGCCGCCTGGGCGAGGTCTTGGTCATCTCCTCAGTTGTATTACTCGACCTAAAATTTCACGCTCCAGGACACTGCCCTTCAAGCGGTAGAGGTAGGATCCCTCGCTGCATCCGAGGGAAAATCCAACCCTGGGAGGTAAATGGATCAAGAAAGAAAGAAAGAAAGAAAGAAGGAAGGAAAGAAAGAAAAGTCTCGAACCACTAAAAACCCAGCGGCCGTTGAAATAGTGACAGACTAGCGCCACACTTTTTCGATTTCCTGAGGGGGAGTCGGACCCATGGCAATCCAGGTGAATCGAACACGTCTTTACTACCACACCTAGGCAGCTCCTAATCAGCTGTTGGCAAGGTGTACAATCAAAACTACAGACCGAAGATGGCGCCTCGCATTGATTCTGGATTCATGAAATCAAATATATCTATAGTCAGACGAAATGTCCGTCAGATATAGAGCGTTGCCCCAGAGCAATGCAGAACACTGTTTAAATGAGCTCTTGATTAATTAATAACGGAACAAGAGCATTTCCCGTTAATTGATACCCCCTCATAAATTTTGAATAGCACACACCTGGTGGTGATGTCGTCCTACAAACCCTCACCTTTAAATTAACGAGCTCACTTGAACTTTCGTGATTGTAACTAAAGCCACGGACAACACTACACATTGACTTCCACCGGGGATACTATTTTTTATGACCACGACCTGCGTGTGTAACTGGTTATTAAAATATCGTTTTGTTTATGGACACAGATTGGATAGCCCTATGTTATGGGCAATTTGTACGCCCCGAAAGAGAGAAAAATCGTGCTTTGGAGCCATTTGTGGTAACAGTTTTTAATTTTAACGCATTCAATACTGTATTGTTTGGCAGCACTATAGGAAATTATATCCGGATGCTTCATATTTATTTTACACATAGGAACTTCAGTTTTATGTCTGATTAGGCGTGCAGAGATCGAAAATATATTCAGTTTAATTCTTGTCTGTATGTCTTCCGGTCTGTCGGTAAAATGGCTCAATAGATTTCCTTGAGACTCAGTATTTTATTTCAGGAATAGCAGCATTATGCACTAGTATATTTGTTCCTAGATTAGTATCCCTAGAACTGGCAATATTAATTCGTGTGTTGGAAGCCATATTTGATAACTTTTGCTCGTCTGAATAAAATACAAAATATCCGCAAGAAATGAAATTAATATACGAAGTTTTGTATATCTACCTAAAGCTTGTCATGGCGATACAAAACTGCATAAATATTTTGTCTATAAAAGTGGACAGTATGTTCATAAATGTAATTCCTAAATTCAAAATAATAATTAAAACATCTTCGATCATATGTACACTAAACTGGAAAATGTCACAAGGAATATGAGATATTCAGATTGTCAATAACGTATGTTTAAAGCACTATCACTCTGAGAGGTATATTCTTGAAAATATTAGGGAAAATTTATTGGCATCCGATTATTTGGAGCCGTGCCTTTAGACCACGTTGATATGGTATGTTGCTTTAGGAGAGGTTCGCCATCACTTTCAATTTCCGATAATTCATGCGAAGAAATAAATCATAAACATTCCAAATCTGACTCTGAATCTGTAGGTTCATTCTCGATAACCTCGAAGTCAGTCACGTCTCTTTCACCTCGCAACAAATTTCGCACTACATAATTACTAATTTTTCGTAATGAAGTAAAGATACCATACCTAGGTACACACTGTACTAATAACGTAATGAAAAAAATATACAGAATTAAATAACTACTGCTGATACAAAAATGGTTTCATTCCTCCCCTGAAGGGGGAGGTGGGCCTCTATACTGCGACGCCGTCTCTCACGCCTGAGAATGGTTTTCCGTGGTTTTTTCCGTACAAGGTTCGATATTTTTTTTAAAGTAGCAATTGGGAAATATCCCGGTGGCTACGGTCACTTACAGTAGTGTGATATTATGTTAAAGTTAAAATATAATTACCCAATAAGAACAACAAAAATGTATAGCAAGCAATTCCATGCAAAGAAATTATTACAAGAAATACTAATAGTTTAACATTCTTAATTCAGTATCATCATATACAAATTCACACACAACTTATATATTTGCAATAGCGGAGTCAATGGTGATAATTACATTATTCACAAACTTCGGAATATCTCCAAAATTGTTAGATGTGCCCATGATTATCTAGCTATGAACCCGATCTTTGTAATTAAATCAAGGTTTAATTTTTTTTACAATTAGCTTTACGTCGCACCGACACATATAGGACTTATGGTGACGATGGGATAGGAAAGGTCTAGGAGTCGGAAGCAAGCCGCCGTGGCCTTAATTAAGGTACAGCCTCAGCATTTGCCTGGTGTGAAAATGGGAAACCACGGAAAACCATCTTCAGGGCTGCCGACAGTGGGTTTAGAACCCACTATCTCCCGCATTCAAGCCCACAGCTATGCGGCCCTAACCGCATGGCCAACTCGCCCTGTCTTTGCACGGAAATCAAGGTTAAATTAAGGTGGCTCACAAGTGTCTTATAACTGGAGCCCTGCACGAATGCACCGTGAATTTAATGACTTGGCGGATGCAAACTGGACGGCAATGCAGATAATTTCACTGATCATTTATAATTTTTCTATACCTTCACCTAGTTTTCGAGTATTTCTGAGTGAGTTAATTTGTGAAGTTAATTACCTCGAATAACAATATGACTTTTGAGGAGAATAAGCTGTTCTGGGAAGAATTTATCGAAATTTACCGAGTGAGTCCTAGTTTTCTAAAAGCTCATGAGATATTGCACGGCTAAATTTCATGTGTTCATAACATTTTCCTATCGGTAGAAAGTGTAATGGTAAAATTAACCTTTCTTCAGCACTGATCGTATGTCTACTGTGAGTCTCTTGTTTCTCAATGCTTGGCGAATCACTCATAATTTGGGAAGAAACTATTGTCCATACGCAGTAAGTTCTGTAATCTGCAGGCTCTTGTACGTGCAGAGGAGATTAATATGAGAAAATCATGGTTTATCTCTCAACTATTCCTCCATCCAAACGCATTTATTCTTCTTTCCTTCATTAACGCACAATAATGCTGCAATAGCTACAGCCACTTTAGAATATATTCCTTGCGCCATAATGACAATCTACCGAATGCATATACATTTTTCAAGTCGCAGCGTACTTCAAAGATTCGGGTATACTTACAGACTGGCGTAGAGTTGGGCCGTTCATGAACTAACTAGTTCATTTGAATGACTCGTTTATTTGAACTGGTACGAGTTCGTCATATATTCCACGCGAACGTACAGTACGTTAAAGGAGGACGAAGAGGTAAGCAGGCAACATCTATTGTAAGATTTTCGTACTACCTCGCACGCAACACAGAAAACTACCCTTCCTTGCACCGCTAGAGCTGTTACCAAGATAGCTCATAATACACTACCTCGTTCACTTGAATGACTTTGTTCATTGAACGAATTGCCACGAGAGATGTTTCCATGAAGACAGCACAAATGAACTACCTCTTTCATTTGAACTAACTGCCGCGAGAACTGTTTCTATACCATCAGCTCATGAACTACGTCGTTCATTTGAACGACTCCAAGGAGACGAACGGTATCAAAGAAACTAGTTCAAGCAAATGAAATTACTGGACCCATCCCGGTGCTCCAATCAGTTCGCTAGTGTTTAGTAACAGCCGAGCCAGTTGGTATACGCGAATTAGGGTTTCCAAGGTCAGCATTTTCGAGGGTGGATCATCAATATCGCAAAGGGAATGTTATCACCCGCGCAAACCACCGGACGGTAAGACCACAGGTGTTTCACGAATGGACATCACGTCGAATTCACAGAACAATACTGGGCTCTCGAAGGGCTACTCCGAGTCAGATCACCGTCCAGTTCAATGTTGGGAGTCAGAAACCCATTTCTACCAGGACTGTAAGGAGGTGACTGCTCCGCATAGGCTTTACCACCCGACGACCAACTCATGTCCCTTTGCTGACACCTCGACACAGAGCTCAGCAAGTACGCGGGCCCTCGAACATCGGGGATGGACCATGCAGTGGCGGCGTGTGGTATGGTCCGATGAATACCGGTTCCATTTGTGTCGAGCTGATGGACGAGTGAGAGTGTGGCGTATGTGCCATGAAGCTATGGATCCTGCGCATCAACAAGGTAGTATCCAGGCGAGAGGTGGCTCAGTTCTGGTCTGTGAGGCGTTCTTATGGTCGCAATTAGGCTACGTTTTCCGGCTGCAGGGAGCGCTGACAGATGCACGTTTTGTGGACATTCCTTCAGACCATCTGCATCGCTTTTTGACCCTAGATTACCCTGATGGAGATTCCACGTTTTAACTGGACAATATGCCATGTCACCGCCCTGTGGTGGCACGCCGGGGGTTGGAAGGGCACTCAAGTGAAGTTACGACTATGTATACACACTCCAGATCTCCCAATTTTAATCCAATCGAGAGTTTATGGGAGCTGTCTATGCCGGTATACGCTCCATGAACCCTGCAGCAACTACACAAGACCAATTGTGGGTAGCAGTACAAGAAGCGTGGGTGCAGGTCCCTCCAGAACGATTCCAACACCTTGCAGAGTCAGCGCCTCGCCGTACTGCTGCCGTTTTTTGAGCTCGCAGAGGAGCAACTCGTTATCTACCCAATACTTCTGGCCACTCAGTGTATAACACGCTCCTGTAGACAATATTTTCATCCTTTACAATATGCTTTACTTCACACCAACACAGGCAGGTCTTATGGCGACGGTGGGATAGGAAATGGTAGGAATGGAAAAGAAGAGGCCGCGGCCTCATTTAAGGTAGAACGCAAGCTTTTGCCTGGAGTGAAAATGGGACATTATATTCGCGACTTTCTCATTGGGTACATAAATCTGTAGATAACGTAATGCCACGCAAAGATGGTGGTTGCTGAAGCACTCGATTTCTATTGTTATTTATTTACATGGCGTGACTCAGGCCATGAATCCTTCTATTCTGCTACACCGTGGCTTATAATGTACATATAGTTTAAAAAATATATTACACATATAATACACACACAAAATAATATTACACTGTACACTTAGTCATAAAACACATTAAAAGTAATAAAAAAGAACGTATATAAAATAATCCAGAATAAAGATTAATGCACCAATAAAAACAAATTTATTAAACTTAGTGACACGGAATGAAAACAGAATTCATGTATTTATACTTAATCCGTCCAAGTACCGCTGCTAACATTCCTTTTTAAATACCGGTTCAGATGGGTGTCCCTTATGCCATTCCGCAACGAATTCCCTGTCCGAATTGTACTGAGAAATGAATTATTGTAGAAGGTGGATCTGTGATTTGGTGTTTTGAGTTTTAGGTTAGCTGCAGCTCTGGCCGGGATGTTATGAATGGTTGAGAGAGCAACTGGAAAGTATCTTTTAGATAAGAGGATGTCTGCTTGTATATTATTTTGCGGAGTAGAAGCAACGAATGACAGCTACGACGCTGGTTTAATTTAAGCCAATTTAGCTCATGGAATGCAGGAGTTATATGATGAAATTTTGGAATGTTCATTATAAAGAGGATGCAAGCATTTTGAACTTTCTGAAGTCTGTTAGAGAGGGCGCAAGTTAGTCGGCCGTAGACGACGTCACAGTAATCAAACACGGGCATTATTAGCTGCTGAACCAACAACTTTCTGACCTTCAAAGAATGTACGTATTTTATACTCTTAAGTGAATGAAGGGAGAAGAGTACTCGTTGGTATACACCCGTTACGTGTTTTGACCAGTTAAGGTTTTGTGCAGCATTAATCCTAAATCTTTAACTTTGCTTTCAAAAGGGGTTCCATTTTACTTTATTGGGGGGTATCTACGTTTTTCAAGTGGTAATCGTTCTAGGATGTACTTATCATTATAGCATGAGATTTCACGGGATTCATTCTGAGTCGTTTAGTTGCCCCCATTTCGATACGCTCAAGGTCTAGATTAATTTTACATATAGCTTCGTGAATACCGGTTACTTTCCTATGAGCAAGGCCCTGCCAATCATCTGCGTATAGATGGTATTTACATTTTTCAATATTTTATGAAATATCATTAATATTCCAACGGACGTAGCCGTGTTGAAACACCGGATCCCGTGGGATCTCCGAAGTTAAGCAACATCAAGATTTGGATGGGTTCCACGCGCTGTTGGTGGGGGTAAAGAATGGAGAAGCAGAAAGGGACTGGCCACCCTACCGTACGTAAACTCCGCCTCAGGCACACCTCTGCGGAGGTTTCGGACCTGCCTTCGGGCAGAATACACCCTTCCTTTACCTTATTAACATTGTACCACGTGTACACCTTCTCCGGCCACTTAAGCTACGCGCCTTCTCTACGGTCACCTATGCCAAAGGACAAGACCTTCCAAAAACTTTCAAAAATCTTATTCTACGATGGTGAGATGGCTTTGCAATCTATTTGCTATCTGATGGACTAACTAAATGCCAGATAAAAATTTTGTTTTGCGAGTTGGTAAACCTTTTATTGAGGATTGATTTTTGATGTAATGAAGTTTTCAACACATCTTCTCTTGTAATCTATCTCTCACATGCTTGTAACCATGTTCTCTAGCCGATCAAACCCGGGGGTGTATGGAAATTCAGCCTATCAGCATATTGTAGTTTAATTTAATCTGGAACATTCTCCTACAGAAATATATAAGGGCGGCACTTAAGGGTGGTCTGTCTGTCTGTCTGTCTGTCTGAATTGCTCCCGTGCTTGAGAGTGCGACTTGACGGAAGCCATAAAGTCCTAGGAGGACAGGGGCGCGGCCTGTTGAAGAAAATTCAGCGATACAAGTTAATGGCAGGATTTACTTCAACATGTGCTTGCGGTTAGCTTGATAGGAAGGTTTCAGCCGTTCCTTAATGTAATTTTGCCTCTTGGTGGTTGAAATGTCTGACCTTTGCCCAGTCTTCGTATTCCAGTTCTATTCGCTACTGGGAAATATGTAATGTAAGGAAACACGAGTGTTGATCCGCAGTCTCCCCATCAAATTTTGAGTTGGGGGACTAATGATTTCAAACTCTACGATTTCATTATCTTGCCTCGAATTTAAGTTTTCCTCCTTTAGTCACCCTTTTTAGTATGGGATTAGCCTCTGTCTCATTGGTCCTTAAGCCCACTTACGTTCTCGTCCTTCCAGTAATTTCCATAAGGAGTCCTGGTGTTTCGCCCCCTTGCCAGTAGTTAATGGCCTGTTATGTGTAACATTTTATTCTGAAGGCCTTGTAGTATGGGTATTATGCCCCTGTGTATACTTATTCTTAGGGTACCTGTTTCTTCGTTTTGGTTCCCTTTGGGGAACAGTAATTAAAATTGTTGTGGAACCTTGCAATTGATGAGCCCACCATGGGACAAACGCTTATGAACACCTTAAACTGAGGTCACGCTATGGGTTGCCCAGTGTAATTAAGTGTTTTAAAAGGAACTGATTGCTTGTTTGAGGCTAGACTCTTGTAATTTGGAGATGTTACTCTTAGACAGTGTACCTCTTCGGAGCAAACAATGCTCTGCCAAAATATTGCACCAGTCAGGAGCAATTATACCCTCCTGTTTGTAATTTAACGACTGGGTCTTCCTACTAAAAGTCGTTCCAAATAATCCTCTGTCCAGCCATTCAACCCAGGCACTTCCTATTACTCTGTGAGCCACGGAAGCCCCGGAACAAATGCAAAAGGAAAAGAGAAGAGGAAAAATTATAGAACCCTGAGGTATACCTGTCTCAACCTGCTTCCATGAGGATGTTCATTCCGCGGTGTCAACACACCGACTTCGATCTGACAGAAAGTATTTCATCCACGTTATTACATTGGATAGGTAATTCAACGATTCTAATTTTTCCAGAAGTATACCTCTAGATAATGACGTAAAATTAAATGTTAAAAATATGAATCCTAAACCTAAGCAATATTACAAAGATACGAAAACGGAAAATATATATAATACGATGATAATAACGAAAATGGCTGAGTAAGTGAACTACAGTCCACAGCACCCTTAGCACTCTCAACTATACAACTATAGAATCCAAACACTTTCCGTAGAACGGCGCACTCATTCTCCAGGTGGCCTGTTTGCAAAGAACGCGAAATGAGTAACCTAATATTTAGGGAAGAAAACAACAGCCAAAGCTTAAATGTCTCGAAAACCGTTATAGTTACAAAGAAAATGCATGTGTTGTTCCCTGAAGAAAATTTAATGTCAATTCATTTCTTGATATGGCCAACGGCTTACCCGTTATTCTTGTTTAAGTAGGGAAAAAATGTCCAAATACGTGACATACCCCTCTAAAATCACCCACTAGTTCGAAACGGTAAAATTTATCAAAATCAAAAGTACCCCTTTCGTGACAAGGGATTTCAAGTTATACTCTCACCAGATTTCAGTTGAATCGGTCAAACGGATTTCGAGCCTATCGGGAACAAACAAACAAACAAACAAACAAACAAACAAACAAACAAACAAACAAACAAACAAACAAACAAACAAACAAACAAACAAACAAACAAACAAACAAACAAACAAACAAACAAACAAACAAACAAACAAACAGACAGACAGGCACCGTCTCCTTTTTTATCAACAGGATTGAATGACTTTATGGAAAATTCGATTTCCAACTTTTTATGTCACAGTGGTTCTCAACTTTTGTGGGCCTACACCCCCTTTTCATCCTTAAATTATTTCACGCCCTAACCCCAGTAAAATTTTGATTTGCAAGAGTTCTACTTTTGTGTTAGCGTTAATAAGAAATCCTTTTACATTGATTTTACTTGTATTATTAATAGTTATGAGTGCTTAATACATAATATTCCATATTTTTAGGTAGTAATTATAATGCAATCTCTTTACAAAGGAAGTCATGAATAACACAAATAATAATATGACAGAATAAAACAAATTACAGTAAATATATTACGGAGGATTTTACACTCACTGAAATTAAAATTTCAAACTACATCCATTGATCATATTTTGTAAGAACAGAATAAATTAATGCTTAATGAGAGAGGGAGACCAAGACGACGATGATTAGACTCGTTTCTAACGATTTAAGAATAAGAGGTACAGAACTAAATGAGGCCACAACACTAGTTGCAAAGCGAGGATTGTAGCAACGTTTAGTAAATTCACAGAGGCTTGCAGACTGAACGCTGAAAGGCATAACAGTCTATAATGATAATGTATGTATGTATGTATGTATTATATATATTCATGAATAATGCTAGAAGTTAAGATGATTATTAGCACATGTTTTGCTAACTAGATTTACATACCTTTTTCCTGACGCGTTTAAATAATTTGATAATCTTACAAAAAACAAAGCCGAATTTTCATCCTAAGTTATCAGAAGAAGAATAAAGATGAAATATTATGCTGATAACGTTAAACAACTCAACATTATGCTTTACTTTCCAAGTGGATTTATACTTACTTAAAGAGACTTTAACTTTGATTTATGTACATTTTCTTAATTTGACTGATGATGTGAAGGTAATATATAAGTACATTTAGAATTTTAATAATTTGTATTGTACATAATTAACATAATATTTGGTCAAAATTTATATTTACTATATTGAAGCAGACTTAATGAATTTAATATGAGATAATCATTTACCTTATATTTCATTCTTTTAAACATTAAAATTTTGAATAAATGATTATGATAAGGTATATTAGGATTCCTATTTGCCAATTAGGTTAAGCATTTTGGATATATTTGGAGTTAAGGCGTAATATAAATTATTTCTTGCGGAAACCAACGATTCGAAGAATGGAGACGTCCATCATTACTACTGACAGGTATTGCGCTCGTCAAGAAGCAATTCTACTTTTTTTCGGATCTCACGCTAAAACTAATATTTATCATCGAAACCTGAGAGTAAGCTGGCCTGGATTCCTTTACGATCGGACCTGGACGTAGGAAAGGCGCAATACCTAATGTAAATAATTTTAAGCTATTCCCATTCACAGTTCAGATGCACATATGTGGTGAAATACAGATGTTAAAATCTGCTGTATCTTCTAGTTCGGCTTTCAGATAAGTTTTATAAGTGACCTCCCCTAGCCCGAACAGTGATTTAACTGAGCAATGAACAAGGCCAGACCCTACTGTACGCTAGTATGCATCTTGTGAAGATATCATTTATATTATCTACGAACTGAGAAGTTAGGATGGTAGAAGAGCTCTGAGTTCATGACGATGGGTTCGATTCCGGCTCAGTTGGATGTTATCTGAAGATCTAAATAAGAATAAGAATAAGAATAAGAATGAGAATAAGAATAAGAATAAGAATGAGAATAAGAATAAGAATGAGAATAAGAATAAGAATAAGAATAAGAATAAGAATAAGAATAAGAATAAGAATAAGAATAAGAATAAGAATAAGAATAAGAATAAGAATAAGAATAAGAATAATACCGAGCGAGTTGGTCGTGCGGTCAGGGCTGCGCAGCTGTAAGCTTGCATCCGGGTGATAGTGGGTTCGAACCCCACTGTCGGTAGCCCTGACGACGGTTTTCCATGGTTTCCCATTTAAACACCAGGTAAATGCTGGGGCTCTACCTTAATTAAAGCCACGACTGCTTCCTTCCCTTTCCTTTGGCTTTGCTATCCTATCGTTGCCATAAGACCTATATGTGCCGGTGCAACGTCAAGCAAATTGTAAAAATTAAGAATAATATTTGTTACCTTGTTTGTGTGAAGCGAAGAGGTCAGTGGTTCGATATAAGAAAATTAGTAGATTAATTTAAAACTTTGAAGTTATAGCTATATTTCTTTCTCTGTTATTTTTAGTTTCTTTTCAGATGTTTAATTGTAACAAACAATTCTCTGAGCGGAAACAAGATTTCAGTTACAGACCTAGCCCGTTAGTTTAGGTACAATGTAGGAAATATCAGAATAATCAACAAGTTTCCAGTTGACAATCTGAGCTTGAAGCTCCCAATTTACAACTGTGACTTGCGCACTACTGCTCCATTCTCTCCATCATCAAGAAGAGGGATCTCCCTATTTGTTTACACGATACTAAGAGCATCCTTGTTCCACAAGTTTATCAAGGGAAGTACTCCGCGAACCTTATGACATTACAGCCTTCCAAAGGCACCGTTCAACTATTACATTAATAGAGTGTCTTCTGTACTACTATTATAAAGAGGATTTTTTTTATGTTTGTTTGTAACGAATAGGCTCAAAAACTACTGAACCGATTCTAAAAATTACTTCACCTATAGAAAGCTACATTGCCAGTGAGTAACATGGGCTCTATTTTATTTTCAAAACAATTCGAGGTGGGTGGCATGGGGAGGGAGGGGGAGATATAAAATTAATAGGCTAATATAAGGACGAGACAAAGCTCAATTTAATCCTCTTGACGCAAGGAACAAAACTCGGTAAGCCCTACGTGCCCGAAAATCATGTTTTAAGGCCCTAAAACCAACCTTTACGGAGATATTGGAACCACACCCTGCTCTGGGAATCGGATAAAGAAACGAACGGCCGTTACCATGGAAACGTCAGCTCCAGGATTGTACAGTAGCTAGATTATGCATGTACGTTTGGGCATAGCTGTCAACCAAAATTGATACACATATGACTTACTATCTGGAAAAAAACTGTTGTGTAAGACGCTCATAGCACTCCTTTGGGCGGGGATGGAAAGGGAGTAAAGTGTAAAAATAATAGCCCCGGAGTTCTTCGCAGTACAGCGACCAGTGGTTGCCGACGGGCCTCCGTTTTTACTTACTGGCTTAGGTTTCAGCATTTTGCGGAGTCTGTTACCTATAGTATAAACTATTTTCTATCAAAACATGGAGTAGTAGGATCACTGATGTTATTTGTGCCGATATTCTGGTCCATTTTTACGATCATTGTAACCATGAAAACAACCTATATACTGTACACAATTGTCAAGATGGTGCGCCCATGAGTTGAAGAAGTTTCTCAACATTTATACTCAGATTCATTATATGATGTGCGACATTAGTGACAAGCCCTGAGAATTATAATTCTCGATAATTATAGTAGTTTCTTTTATGCATCGCATATTTCCTTGATCATTTGTAAGAGTTACGAAATGTCAGATCAAACAAATACATTCAATAATATTTATATCTGTGGTACTATCTAGCGGAAGTATACTTACACTAAACCTGCAGCTTTGTGAAGGGAGCAGGTATATCTAGGTGGGAATGAAGGAAAAACATGGTAGCAAAAGATCTTAGAGGTCGACGATAACTAGGAACTAATATTTAGAGGCTCCCACGAAGAAAAGAAGAAGAAGATACACTATAATTCCAAACATGACATATAATTTCTACGTACTTAAGTAAACACACCAGTGATATAAATATCTAATGAAGTCAGTAATACCGATAGTATGAATAACTAAAGCCAGTTTCTGATAACCCGTACGAAGAACAGGTACTTCTGCTAGTCGCTCTACAAAATTTACACTTAGGAATCTATTTCCAGAAATTTCCAGGCCTATCAAAGGCAGAACCTACATTTTACAAATTCAAGCAATACGCTCAAGAGTCTAACATCTTATCCTAAAAAGTGAAATAGAATTTATGATGCTAGACGTAGGATCAAAAATTGAGAAGAGGTTATTTATCATTTTCAATTTGGGGTATTTAATACCCATTCTACCGGGCCTTTGTGAATAACAATAGGTAAAAGTTATTGGCCCAAAAGTAAAAATTGTGTGGAGGCGGTCACTTGCGCTCCTTGAAAATTGAAATAAAAAGCTTAAAACCCTATTTGCTCTTACGGCCCAAAGTTACAGAGGATAAGCCTATACTACCGAGGTGACTAGATGGAGAAAATATTGTATTTACAAAGGTTACAAAGAGAAAACGGTTACAAATTCATAGTCACCTCAAAATCATGTTGATAGGGATCACGAGAGTAGCTCACTCTCTATTCCCTGATTACGGTTAAATTCCTTTGGCTTGTTTGAAATTTACATTAGAAGTTTGATATTTACATTTTAGAAAATTAAAGTTACAGTTTTAAAGATTGGAAACCTTCACCTCTAGCTAGCTGTCAAAGACTATCACTTAATTAAACCAGGACTGCCATTACCTTGAGCTGATGGACTTCTCGACGATATACGAGGCGCCCTCGCCTCCCTTCACAAACACACACACTAGACTGGAGCGGTGAACAAATACAACCTGGTCCGAAAATGTGCCAACTTTTATAGTTAAGGCGGAAGTTCCAGAAAGCCCTGGAATAAAGCCCTACACACACCCAATTCTTATTGGATTATCAAATAAATACCAGAAAAGTTTGATTGGTAGAAAAATAAATATACAAAATTTCCTATTTTCTGTCGGCCAACATCTTAAGTTGTCGGGAATAGATACAAGTGTTTTAAACATTAACACACCAAAAGCAAAGAATAATCAAATCAGTTTAGGTAACCAAGGAATGCAAAATTACTTTATAATATTAGTAGTCAATCTTCACACCAGAGGGCATAACATAATTTATAATGGAGACATCTGTAGGGTGATATCCAAATTTCTTTTATTAGTTGTGCGCATTTTAGTTTGTAGATGGCATTCTCCAAGTCGCTTCATTTGAGTGAATGGGTACAATAATATTGGATTTACGTTCCACTAACTACTTTTACGGTTTTCGGAGACGCAGAGGTGCCGTAATTTTGTACCGCAAAATTTTGTGCGTGCCTGTAAGTCTATCGAAACGCGGCTGGCATATTTAAGCACATTCAAATACCACCGGACTAAGTCAGGATCGAAACTGCCAAGTTGGGGTGAGAAGATAGCGCCACTCAGCCCAGCCAGATGAGGGTAACTACGGCAAACGGCGCACGGCGTAATTGCTGCTTTCGTCAGACTTCAGCTCTCATGGGTCCAAGTATAGGAACGCTTCTGAGTTTCGTTGTTGTTATGAGCCACTCTGGATTTTGAGAAGGAGATACTTATGAATTCATACCCACCTTCCAAGATAATGTACTTACTGTACCACTCTGCTTATTATATTATTTTTTAGAGTATATGTGCTGTTACTAAAGTTCTTAATTGGTATTACCACGCTCCGAACACGGTTCTGCTCACTGCAATTGAGATACTGACATGGAGTTTGTGCATAAAATTGGCTCTCTGGATATACCGACGAACATCCCATTTGAATACAAACGCTTACAGCTTTCCTGGGGCTGCTTGCTTCGGGATGACAATAAATAAGTCGCAAGAGTAGACGCTGAAAATTGCAGTCGTTGATCTCCGATCTTAATTGCTTTTCTCACTGGGAGTTAAATGTTTGTTACCTTCTCGACGGCTAGCAGTAGAGCAAAGCCTTTTATTTCCTCTCCTAAGGTACAATTAAGTTTGTAATGTCTGTTGATTTATAACATTTTAGATTAAAATATAAGACTGCTACACTACAATATTAAAATCAGAATCACTCACACCTCAACCATCAATACAGAAGTCACAGGTGTGTGTGTGTGTGTACTACATGAATATAAATATATGCATGTTATTATTATTATTGAGTGAATTGATCGTGTTGTTACGGGCATGCAGCTGTGAGCTTGCAGTCGGGAGATAGTGGGTTCGAACCCCACTGTCGGTAGTCCTGCAGATGGTTTTCCATTGTTTCCCATTTTCACACCAGGCAAATGCTGGGGCTGTACTTTAATGAAGGCCACTGCCATTTCCTTCCCACTCCTAGCTCTTTACTATCTCATCGTAGCACAAGATCTGTCTGTGTCGGTACGATGTAAATCAACTTGTTAAAAACGTAGTGATTCGATGTGCCTAGCTGCAGGCACAACTTTATCAGATGCGGCTTGGGAAGAACTGCTTCTTTTCTTCATAAGTGATGTTAGACGTATAGCCCATACTGTGACTGTGCTCACATTCCATAAACAATGAAGCACATAGTGCTGGATTGACTCCCCGTGCCTCCCGTGGAAGTCTGGACGACCTGAACTCAGCTACCCCTGAAGCAGTGGATCAAGAGTTTAGTTGCACAAATCTAATCATTTAGTTGTGTTAGACATAACATTTCTGTTGATACAGTACAATCATGGCTCTGTATCATCTTCTTTTCATTGTATTTTTTACGTTGTGTTGCATCCTACGCTAAATAAATAAATATTTTATTATTATTATTTTTTTATTATTATTATTATTCCCGGTATTCTATGGAACGCAGAGGTGAAAGAAGGTGCGGGCATGAATGGGTGAATATAGAAGAGTCGAAAGATGAATTTAAAACTTTAAAATTGAAGCTATATCTCTTCCTTACTGAACCCTTTCTGGCCTGGGATATGATGCCACAGTGAAAGCAAAGTTCAAGTATCCATGACAACAAATGTGGCAACGCCCAGGGCCTGTGCAGGATTCGAACACACTTCTCCGCATCCTTGATCTTAACAATTGGATCTCCTGGGGTGGTTTGTCCGTATCTATAAATTTATATCTAGCTTACAGGCTTAAGGGTGTGGAGGAAATTCAGGACGCACAATTCTACGGTAAAATGAAATTCTTCAAATAGGAACAAACTAAATTTTAATATCCTTGGCAAAATAAAATCATATTTTAAGATAATATAATATACAAGTGTTTGGGGACCATGCCACCGATTACATGTGACTACGAAATACATAAATTAACAAAGTAATATTAATTTCCCGGACAAGATGGTAGTTAGTCTTTATTCAGATAAACGCATCCCGAATATACCGTAGTATCTATTAAACTACTGTTATTACGAATGCGTCAGCAAAGTCTACATGACATTTCCCTCGACATTGGGAACCAAATTACAACTAAATAAGAAACACACTTGAAACAAGTTGAGTAGTTAATCCCCCTTTACCATTAATAGACAAAACAGAACCCAAAAAAATTGAAATTAAATTACATACACAATAGAGTGGTCCACTACTCGTGACAAAGAAATACGAACCCAACATCATTACGCGAGTAAAGTCAGAGTTTACGCAAAACAAACAATGTAATCACTTGATAAGCAATCAAGAAACACAAAGAAAAACAATTAAAAGAAAAATACGCTTTCAATCACTGGTTGTATGAATATATCTTGCCATGTCAATGGAACCCGGGAGATTCCACGTTGGATGTGCCGGGATTCGAATCATGGGTCTTCTGGTATCGTAGCGGGTTGCTGAAAGAAAAACCCTATCTATTTTATTTGCAAAGGGATCCTATCGGCTAAATTCATTAATTAATTACCTGGCCCTAAGGCCGAACAATTTCATTCTATTCTTCCTTGTGAAGGAAGATACGATTTTTGGTCAAGGGTCTGTATTTTGGCATAACACTGTTCTCCCCTCAGCCATACATTTCAAAATGACACCCGAAACATATGGGTCACCACGCCCATCTGCCTTCCTTCGCTCAGGAAGTACTTCTTTAAAATCCCTGTGTGACCCTACACAGTATTCTTTTCTCATTCTATTGAAAACAAATCACATGCTTTTAAACTTCTCATATAAATTACCGTAGCAATCCCCTTTGGTAATACAGTAAGTCAAAACGTTAATTAATTAGATCATTAACAGGGATCTTTACACTACTTAATTCACACTGACACAGACACAAGCAATACAGACCCGGGTTCGTGACCAGAGCACGCCGATGAATAACAAAGAAACAATGCCTTTAAACTCGATAATTAGTCATATAAGAAACATTATACTTTTTTACAGTGCAGGGGAGTAGTAGAATTAACATAAAATGCTTCTTTACGGAAACCCCTATCTAAAATGGAGGTCGTAGGTTCGAATCCCAGCGTTGTTCATCATACATCATTAAGCATATCCGTATCCAAAGACCTTATGCTGCAGATCTGCTACTAATTTGACATTTAAAGGGAAATGTATTGAGTGCATACCTACTTCTAGAGAAAATACATGCATTAATTATACTATATTTAGATGCAGTGACTATAGGCCTAGTATCTATATTCCATCATCATAATCTTTAACCTAATGCACTTACAAAGTAACTTATAAAGTTTATATTCTTAAAAAAAACTGCACATCTACCCTGCATTTAAAATGAATTACGCGATTACTGTAACCCAATGGTGAAAGTGGATTAATTACGCCGATTCCACCATGATTTCTAGCAAATCAATAACATTAACTCACTCAACAAGCTTCCTACGCAAAGCCCTGAAATATACTTTTCTCTTTAAAATACATCCTACTCTACTATTAACTTATTTACAAGATACGCATTCATAATTACTAAAAACGGAATACACTTATCTGAATACTTCATGATGCCTTCTGTTCGAGCCACAGGGTGTACCCATGCTGGAAGACTTTAGCCCTCCATATCAGCAACGAACATTACTGGTATACCAAGGGTCCAGAGCTGGGTAGCAGTTTCCTGGAAATGGTTGAGTCTCTCGTTCTCCAATGAAGACACTGTTACACCAACACAGAATATTATCCACTCATGAACTTAATGTTACAATCACCCTTAATAGTGATCTCAGGGCTACCGTCACGCACACGAGTTATGCCCTGTTATCTATAAAAATTATCAAAATCCGTTTTAATAATTATAGAACTTATTCCGTCATTGACCGCACTCAAAAACATACATTTGTGTATTGTTTTCCGAATACGAGCTTATATCTGAACAATTTCTTTGTATAAAGGAGCTGATTCCGGTGACGAGTGACGTGAAGTAGACTCCAAGACTAGGTCTCGACTGAGCTGGGGTGCGCCTGCTGCTGGTCTATTTATTAAGACTGGCACAAAAATGGCTGACCCTAGACTCCTTCCGGAGGGGATATCAATCTATTCCATTGATATCGCGAATATTAGTGAGGCAGTGCGCTCGAGGGGTAGCTAAACGTATTCCATGAATTTCAATTGTGTGCGGAAGCTGATCCATTCGTAAATTTTCTTGCAATATCCATAGCATCATCCCTGCCTCTTAAGCAATCGTGGGACTCCCCGCGACAGGCCACGTGTTCAGTGTATCACGTGGGGACGTTTTCTTTATGTGATAGAATTACTATTGCGTAATTTTTTTTATTCTACGGGATATTTAGCATGCCCCTTCCGGACAATCTCTCTACATAATTACAAAGATGCATGTGGTGCCATTTCTTCTCCTAATCATAGTCTAATTTGAGATGATAATTTAATCTCTCCTCGCCTTTTCGTCCCGTTAAACTGGTTTCCCACATAAAATTTCTGTGCGGAATGTTGTCTATCCGCGATTTTCGTCCCCACTGTATTATCACGTGGTACGGGATTGAGGCCTGCCCTCTTCTGTGACCCATGTGACCAGCTGACAGGCGACAGGATGAGAGAAAGGCACCTAAGACTATATTATTCCTGAGGACGACCAGTCGTTCGACATCGTGAAGACGCCTTAAAGCTAATTCGACACAATTGTCTAATATAATCTGTTTGGTAGAAGTGTAGTTACGTAGTAGTAATTAGTAAATGGTCTGGCAGTATATTTTAGTTATGTAGTCGTAGTACTTTGCCATATTATAAAGACAGTAGAAGATCGTCACATATTTATTATTGTTAGATAATAAGGTGATATTGGAACGGCTTACATGGCTTATGTGTTAAACTAAGCGTATCAGGCAGTGACAATTCTCGGAGTGTATCTTATAGCTTTATTATAGCCACGATTGATGGGAATTATGTTGGAGCATTCGTTTATGTAGAATAGATGTTTCTGGATGTATAGTCATCGTACAGAGGCGAGACATAACCGTGCCTGGTATTTATTGGGTGTATAATTGTAAAATATTGGAACTTAAAGTCTTAAAAGAAAAATGATTCCGTCATTTTGGATCAGAACCCGTGTAGATAAGTGCGGAACAGAGATAGTTGAATCCAGATAGGAGAACCGGTAGGTGGATTGAATCTTCGAGAATTATACACGCGTAGGACTTGTTATGTGATGTTAGATTGAGTTTGTGATATCCCGGGGTGGATCACAAATGTATAATTGTATAGTATGAATCGTTATTGGAGATTTCGCTACGGTTAATGTCATAATTTAGTCTTCGAGAGAAGTGATATTATAATGAACAAGCGAAGTAATTCTTCGAGAGTAGAATCACGCCATATGGTTATTGAGGCAAGTGATAAGTTGATAGTGGATTATGATAGATATTTGCGTGGTTTAGGATAAGGAACCTACGTCTGTTTGAATTTGAGTACGTTTTCGAAGATATAATCTTAATTAGATTTATCCCGGGTTCTCTATATTTCATGACTTTAATGTTCACGTTAATTCACAATGATTCTAGAACACCATTCGAGACTTTGTCTGAACTCGAGATTTTCCAGAATATTCAAGGATTTTCATTCAGGTCATCTGATTGAACTCTAGAAATTTCACGATACCTTCAGCCATGATAAACTTATACAAGGATACTCCGACAATATGATCAAATTATTCAGTAATATTCCGACAATATGATCGTCTTTATTTAGCCACATGTGTAGATAGTGTAAAATAGGGTGTAAATAGTAGTGTATTTTTGTATTATCGTATGGTTATGGTGTTTTGGAGTTGATTTTCTTTTGTCTCAGATATTGTTACACGATGCGGATGATGTTAATTTCTTCGTTATTTGCATTTAGAAGTTGTGATATGGCATTGAAGAAATTGAATTTTGAGTTAGGCAGACCATTTTAAATGTGTATTACATTTCCAGACTTTAGTAATTTATCTGTTTAATTTTGTTAATCCAGTAAGCGACTGGTAATGGAACAGATTATTATTTCATTGAGCCGACTCAGTTTTAAACAGAAATTGAAGCATCAAATTATGTAATTGTAAAAGAATCGTAAATTTTTGAATTGATAAGTGGAAGCTTAATGTGATATTTTGGGCAAAAGTTAATTCAAATTTTTTTCTTTTAATATTTCAGAGCTGATCGTCTGAATCCATAACTTTCAATAAATCAAACGTAATCTGTTTATCTGATCAAAATATTAAATGAATATGTAATTATGATTTGCTAGAACAAGATAGGGCGTGAAATCATGTACCACCCCATTTGATTATTTCGTTTGTAATTCAAGAGATGCATTTTTAAATTCATTAACGATCATTCACATTATCACAATTTAGAAGGATGACAATTTGCGTCATCGCATTCTCTTCTTGGATGGAACTTCCCCTGGCTTTCAATGCCCAAGCGTTTCCCCTCTCGGATCCGCGCGCGCCAAATACAGAACATGTTAAATAAAATTTTGAATGTATGTGCCTGGATCACTAACTCATGGCTCTGATACGGCATATTATATCTTTTTATTTCTTTTCAAATTTTGGTATTTTACACTTTGCTAAGCAAATAGTACATCAGGTACAGAATAACGTTAGGACAATCAGAATAATCAATTAATATCCAATTAATAACCTGTGCTTGAAGCTCCCTAATTAGAAATTCTACACGAGCACACTTTCTCCTTTTAAATCAATAGTCAAGAAGACGAATCACCCAAATTCTACATTAGTGGAGGAGCGTCTTCTCTCTACAAGTTTACACTTCGCAAGGTTATTCTAGAAACTTACAAGTTCCTGGCCTATCAAAGGCACAACTTACATTAAACAAAACAAGCAGTATTCACTGTCTTAACTGCTCAACTGTCTAATTATCTAAAAATGAAATTAATGATGTTAACTTTAACAGGGGAACGAGAACCCATTCTACCTGCCATTTGGTAACAATCAAAGGTTAAAGTTACTGGCGGAAAATCGAAATGTCAAGGCGGCAAACACTTGCACTCCTTGATATTTACATGAAATACTTAAAACCCTGTTTGGGTTTATGGCCCGACGTTACAGAGGCTAAGCCTATACTACGGAGGTGACTAGATGGTGAAAAATATTTAAATTACAGATATTACAAGAATAAGTTAAGTGGGAATACAACAGTTTACCTCACTCTGTATTCCCTGATTTTGATTAAGTTCTTTCTACTAATTTGAAATTTACATTTAAAGATTGAAATTTACATTTGAGAAAATAAAAGTTGCATTACTAAACATTTGAAACCTTCCCCTCGAGATAGCTTTCAAACATTATCACATAGTTAATCGGAAACTGCCATTACCTTGAGCTGGTGGACCTCCCGAAGATGGACAATGGAGCCTTTCCCCATACCTCCGTTACGTACACACTCTAGACTGGAAGGATCACTAAGACAACCTGGTCCGATGTTTGTCAGCTTTTATAGCAGAAGGGAAGGTTCCAGAGAACTCTGGGCCAAGGCCCTGACCCAACCCCAATTCTTACTGGTAAATTTAATAAATATCAGAAAGTTTTGATTGGTAGATAAGTAATTGTACAAAATTTTTCATTGGCCAGCGCCTTAAGTTGGCGTGAAGAAATAGAAGTGTTGATAATATTTTAACACCAAAAACAAACACTATACATTCCAGTTTAGGAAACCTTAACACACAAAATTTATCTTGAATTTTAATAATTCATCTTCACCCCAGAGGGCGCGACATATTTTGATAGTAGCGACATCTGTTGAGAAATGTTCGCACTATTTCCGAAATGTTTCAGATATCCAGATCTAGAGGTCCTTCTACAAGCCGCTAGTTTCAATTGCACGGGGTGGATGTACCTCCGGTAAATTGATATTATTATTATTATTATTATTATTATTATTATTATTATTATTATTATTATTATTATTATTATTATTATTATTATTATTGTTATTATTCGTTATGCCAATTCATAGAGCGCGTTGGAACTTGTTCATTGCTTTGATGAATTTCGCCCTTCTCATCTTCAAAAATTAACTCACTGTGTTGCCTCTTGTGTTCTAACCACTTTGTACCAGTCCTGCTGCTAGTTTCCACCACAAATGTGTGTGTGTGCTTACTGAGGTCTTGAAGATTTTGCGATTTTTCAAGATGTCTTCCCTGATGTTCAATTCATTCAGGTCGCTCCCTCCAGCTGAGTTATTCTCCAGTTTTGGGAAATTATTACATTGAATAATATATTTTGAGTCTCATATTATAATCCAAAAAATGTGTCCAAAATTTTCAAACGTTTCCTGAGTACAGTATTGATGAAGCTATCTGCGTAACTATAGAGGTCTGCAATTCGCCTTTTGATCTAAATTCCATTTTCTTGTATGGGTCAAAAGATGTTCTAAATAATTTAACGTTCTTGCTTTCACTCTCTGCAGTTTTAGAATGCCCTCCTAAAGTTAAGGTTTCTGATGCATATAGAGCTTCTGGCAGAATAACTGTTTCGAAATGTTCCAGTTTAGCATTGCGTGACATTACTCGTTTATTGTAATGATCCCGTCTTAGTCTAAACGCCCTCTGAAATTTTTAGGGCGTTTCTGTATTGGCCAAGCTGTGTAATCCTGAAGAAAGAATAATTTTTCAAAGATATTTAGAAATATCCGTGAAATTGTCCCATATGCCGTTTCAGTTTTGTCTTTCTTGCACTTTTGCTGAAAATTCCGCATACACTTAGGTTCATTATTATTGTTATTGGTCTTAAATTCCACAAATTTTAATATTTTGGCGATCTAAACAACCAACATTTTATCACAAAACCAGCGTTAAAATGCCTTAGCCCGAATGCAAGCTCACAGCTTCGCGATTCTAACCGCGCGGTAATAATGTGTCTTCAACCGACTTACCTTCCGAGCCTATGGATAACAGTACCTAACTTTGCTAGTATCATAAATCAATTGGACCATGTGCAACAATCTGGGTAAATTTAGCAGCACACAACGTAACTCGTACGAGAGAAAATTCTAGACGAGCATTAGAATCCGCGAATTGGTCAAGAATCTAACCGAGGATCTCTATGTAAGAGACAGGCATGCTACCCGTATACCGTGGAACTGGCTGACTTTTAACTAATTTTAACATTTTAGTTTCTTCTTAACACTGTTGACCCCAGTGACACTGTTCGTTTGTCTTTGTCCTTTTGTTCTAAAGGTAGTGGGATTCATCCTTGCTATGGTCGACAGGATTTTAAGGCACTATATGAGAAAACTCCTTATCTTTTATATCTGACGCGTTAGGCTAGGGCCACACTTGCATGTGTTGTATATTGTGAAGTAGCAAAACATCGCCATCGCTCTGCATATGGAAGGAATTCCATGAAATAATCACTCAGTTGTTGCGTTATTTGCTGCGTTGATTGTTCATCGTCATCGTCATCATCATCATAGTCATCGTCATCGTCATCATCATCATCTTCATCGTCATCATCAAGTGCACAATTTGTGATTATGCACAATGATGTAAAAGACAAGAATACAAATTTTTGATTATTACAGAATGTCCGTGAAATAATTTGAAATGCTTTCCTATTTGTTGAAAATGCTAACAGCAAAAGAAACACAACGTCTTCCCCAACTGATAACTGTGCATCTGTCCGTACGCCTCTGTGTTTGAATAATTGGTCCTTTGTATCGTGAAGGCAAGGGTACCTTTGTACCTCCAAAGTTATTAATTCACTGTCTAATTTCATTTTGCAAAGTGAAAGTATTAAACCGAACGCAGATGGGCCATGCGCAATATTCAAACGAGAGCACAATACCGCAGTGTCATTATTCCGCAAGTCTAGCCAGGCAGTGAACGCGAAAACACGCAAATAAAATGGACCTCGGCCCATTCTCGAGTGGGCGTCCTTGAAGACGATCTTTGTTTCGTATCCCGCGGCGAGAAATCGCGCTGTGTGTGACCGGTCCCGTCCTAATTAGTGATGTGAATATTTGACGCGAGATTTCACGCAGTAACGCAGCGTGAAATCACGCAATTGTGACCCTAGCATTAGAGATGTTTTGTGGTACGAACTCCGACAGCCGAGCTTGACTTCTTGTCTACGTCCCATGACTCCCACAAAAATTGGCTCCTAATTTACTCTTACGAGGAAAATTTAACCTGTTCCAGCTCTTACGTTAGACCAAGAATGAACTCGTTGAACTGGCCGAGAATGGAGCCTGGTATTAGGCAGGCTCGCTAAATACCGCCCTGAGAAAGAAGTAGCGTAGATACTTTGCCTTGGTCATGTGGCGAACAGTTCCGAAAAGGCAAGCTACGTTGAAGTGAATAACACAAGAAACGCATACAGTAGAAGACCACCGTGCTGATGGCTGTGTGGTATGCATCACGTAGCTATCACCTTGATTAGTGGGTTCGAAACCCACTGTCGGCAACCCTGAAGATGGTTGTTTGTGTTTTTCCATTTTTGCACCATGTAAATACTGGGGCTGTACCTTAATTAAGGCCATAGTCGCTTCCTTCCCACTTCTATCCCTTTTCTCTCTTTCCGTCGCCATAACGCATACTTGTGTCGACGCGACGAAAAGTAAACAGTAAAACATATAGAAGACAAGCGGCGTTCAAAACGTTCCACACTGTATGAATCAGCACAGGTATACCCAGTATACTGGTAGAAAAATTGACGACGTCGCCTCACACCACTACTCTCCAGTGCCAGTCCGTTGTCTATTGACGGCTTATAGGATTTAATGTAGCCTGAGATGCCAAATCGTCTACTTCACTCGATACCAAGAAAAGATACAGACCGAAGAGAGTGAGGAAGAAAGTGGTTTGGCAACATCTCCACACCAAACGAGGATCACTTAAAGTCGTAATATTGAAAGATGCGTCCTGACAGTTATTAGAGGGAGGTCCGTTTACTGCCTGCCTGGGTGGAGAGATGGGAGTAGGGCGTATGCTTGCCACGGAAACAACGGCGTATCCTCTACTGTTGCCATGGAGATAAACCTGCTTGCCGGCTCGTATGGCTTGAGTTGCCAAACCTCTCACTTCTGAGTTACGTACAATAGAACGCAGCAGTCTGATCGAACGAACAAGTCAGGAAAGGAGAAAGAAATGCAGGAATGTGGCAACACCGCGCAATGGCACGTGCACTGCTCCTCCCCCCAACCCTATCTGTCAGAAAGCTTTAGTATTACGGCTACCTCATCTGGGAGCGATTGACTGGTTACTTCCAGGTCGCTTCCAGGAAATGAGGCGGTCATCTTAGGCAAGTCAATAAGTATCTGCAATTTTGCTCTGATTGTCTTCAGGTCGGGTCTACGGCATCGTGCGCTGACCAGCCGCTAGATGGCACCGTTGTCTACGTCTGTGGTAGGTTTCAGCATTATCAGATCAGTATAGCTTGCGCTGTTGAGATGTAAAAATGGCCGCACCAGTCTGTTTGCACCAAAGAAGGGCAGCGTTCCGTAATCTGTTTCTGTGCTCTGAGTGTGTACCAGGAGCAGTAATTTATAGAAGACATTCAGTACAATACGGGGGCAATGTTTTTCCACACGAAGTGTTTACCAGTGGATTGAACCGTTTAAAAAGGCGTCGCACGTGTGTGAAGGATGAGGAATGCTGCTGCGTTTCGAGGTGTTGGAACATTCTACGAACAGTCCCGATCTCGCGCCATCTGTTCGGTCCACTTAGAAATGCTCTAAGAGGCCGTCCATTCAGCTCTGATCAACAGGTGAAGAGAGTGGTGCATACGTGGCTTGCTGTGCGATGAAAAAACCTTTTTCTGCAGAGGTTATCACAAAGCTTGTGAAATGTTGGACAGTGTGCATTGAGAAGCAGGGTGTCTATGTCAAAAATTGTATCAATAACAAGTGTGCACTATTTTTATAATAAATTATAAAAACTGATTGCATATACTTACCGACTTGCCCTCGTATATACGTGTGAATTCCTGGCTGAGGCATTAAAGGTGTGCTCGGTTCACCCGAAAGGACGTGGGTTCGATTCCCCTTAAAGTAGTCGAAAACGTTAAGAAACGAGATGTCCACTTCCGGAGGAGCATATGGCCCTGGTGTTCACCCAGCCTACACTAAAAGTGAGTACCATTTTAAAGGCCGCCACGCGCAGAATGAAAATATAAGCTTAACTATGCTAGCCAGCCGTTTAATGGATGGCAGATTAATTGATGAGGGGACGTTCTCATCTTGAAAACGTTTCTTTCGGGTCTCCATACTACGAAAAACATAAAATGAAGCAATTTCCTCATTTGTGCCGAAAGTTGAAGGGCCAAAGGACTCGGAAAGTTTTCAAATTGTGGGTCTTGAATAGCTCTATCAAATTAAAACGACAAATTTAGAAAATCACTTCCGGACTAAATGCAGTGCCAGAAGAAAACAGCCTATAATCGCTTGTTCCTTTGCCCGTTTTCAAATTCAAATCCTAGGCAAATTAACTTATTTACATAATTCTTTCTCTAATGTGTTCCTTGGCTCAGTACCCTCAGACGTTTTCTGACTTTACCACACCGAATGTAATTATAAGGGCATAAGTGAAATTCTGCACTAATTCACATTAGCGCTCGTAGTGATGCTTAAGTGAAATAGTGCGTTGACTCATTAGTGCTCGTAGTGGTAGAAAAAGGCAAACTGCTAATCTAATTGACCGGATAACGCTGATAAAGAAGAGGACTGTATTTTTTGGGAATAACTAACGAATATATTGTCATAATTTTTATATTTTATTTACCTAAAATTCGTTGCTCCTATCCATACGATTTTTCAAAGAATGAGTTGCTTTCCTTAAGGGCTAGAACTGTGAATGTTTTACTGGCCACTGTCGTGGAAGACGGAGAAAGAGAAAGAAACAGAAAGAGTAGAAGATACAGTACACGTGATATTGGGAGGGGGAGAATAATTCAAGGTGAATTCCATTATTTGTTTCAAGCACTGCGTTTATACGATGAAGAATTAGAAGTCTCTGTCGTGTAAATCTGAAACAGTTTCGTGAAAATCTCTCTTTATTACTGATAATGATATTTAAAAAGGAATAAGGAGTATCCAAAGTATAGAATCCAGGGTAAAAATTATCATTTATTTGTTGCGAAGAGACTGTTGTCTTTCATGGTTATATATCTTTAATATCTCTTTGCACATCTTCAGTCTTTTATCCTCTGTTCTGCCTTCCATGATAATTAACAAGAGCAGAAATAAGCTATCATATAGCTGCTGTATTGAATTAATAATAATTTCGTGTTTCTATTTCTAGCCGGTCACAGACCTTGTACGGCAGGCCCTCCGATGAGTATGGGCGGCATCTGCCATCTGTAGGTAGCTGCGTGTTATTGTGGTAGATGATAGTGTGAGTTGCAGCGATGTTGGAGACAAATACTCAGTCTCCTAGCAAGGGAATTAACCATTTAAAGTTAAAGTCTCCGACCCGGCCGCGAATCGAATCCAGGACCCTCTGCTTCAAAGGCCATCACGCTAACCATTTAGCCATGGAGGTACAGTATTGAGGTAATTCCCAGCAAAAAGTGACTGTGCGCGTGCGCGAAGCCAGCTATAGCTTTGAAAATATTCTCCTTGGAGATCTGTAAAATTTAGCTTGTCGTGGCTTAGGTTTGTGTAATTTAGCATAACAGTATGTATGTCTCATTCCATATACCTTCACTGGAGTGATATTTTCTTTTGGTTGCGTAGCATAGCCTGGTTCAGTTTAGCTTTCTGTGTGCGGTGCCCTTAATTCTTGGGGCCAAGGGCAGCCGGGTGTAGAGCTAACCACTCTCACCGCTCTGCTGTGGGTTACGGATAGTGGAAGCCTTTACCTTCCACCCCTCCAGGGGCCTTCCTGGCCTGTACGGACTTGACTTTGCTTTGCACTGTGAAATAGATTCGGCATTGGAGGGAGAAAGAGAACAACTTTATGCGAACGAGACAGACTTATTCTGGCGAGGTGCGTGAGGACTACGGATGGCCATAGGCTGCAGCGCTCGATATAGGCAATCCTTCATAAGTCCCATCACTCTCGATTCGGGAAGGGTCAAGGCATTATTCAATAAATCACGGCTACATTTGTGTGCGAACGATTCTTTTCAACATTAAAACTAAATAAAGCAGGGTTGTCCACCTCTGTGGTGTAGTGGTTAATGTGATTAGCTGCCACCCTCGGAGGACTGGGTTCAGTTCCCGGTTCTGCCACGAAATTTGAAAGGTGGGTACGAGGACTGGAACGCGTTCCACTCAGATTCTCAACTCAACAATCCTCGAAGTGGTCTTCAGTGGTTTCCCACATCTCCTCCGGGCAAATGCTGTAATGTTACCTAACGTAAGGCCACGGACGCTTCTTCCCTCTTCCTTGTTTATCGTTTCCAATATTCCCATTCTCCTCACAAGGTCCATGTTCAGCACAGCAGGTGAAGACACCTGGGCAAGGTGTTGGTCGTTCTTACCAGTTGTATCCATCGAAACAAAGCCTCACGCTCCAGAGGACTGCCCTTGAAGCGGTAGAGGTAAGATGCCTCGCTGAGTCCGAGGGAAAACTGACCCCGGAGGGTAAACAGATAAAGAAGAAGAAGAAGGCAAGCTGAAAAAACGTTATATGTGTCAAAGATATGATGTAGGAATTGTGTGTATAACTTGCTTTGAACTATACTGCAGCCATGTACATTTTTAGGACTGAAACGTGGTTCACCCAACCTCAGTAGGTCAGCTGAGTAGATGAGGGTTTCTGTCCATATCTCGGCCATCCTCGAAATGGTCTCCGTGGTTTTCAACTTTTCCTCCAAGCAAATGCCTGGATAGTACCTAAATTAAGGCCACGGGCAATTCCTTCCCTCTCCCTTGCCTATCCCTTCCAATCTTCCCATGCCCCCCACAAAACCCTCGTCCAGCATAAAAAGTGAGGTCACCTGCGGGGGAGGGGGGAATGAGTGGTCATCCTTCCCAGTTATACCGCCCAGACCCAACGTCTCACGCTACAGAACACTGCGGTTCAGGCGGTAGAGTTGGGATCCCCTGCTGAGTCCCAAAAAAAAAAAAATCTGAAGGGTACGCGGATTAAGAAACAAAGAAGGAAGGAAGGAAAGAAAGAAAGAAAGAAAGAAAGAAAGAAAGAAAGAAAGAAAGAAAGAAAGAAAGAAAATAATAATAATAATAATAATATAATTTCCTTTGTCTACTGCCAGCCTGGTGCAGCCCTTGTAAGGCAGACCCTCCGACGAGGGTGGGGGGCATCTGCAGTGTATGGGAAACTGCGTGTTATTGCAGTATGTTGTATGTAATGTGCGTGTTGCAGATATGTTGAGAACAGCACAAGCCTCATTTCCCGAGCCAGGAGAATTAACCATTTAAGGTTCAAATCTTCGACCTGGCCCGGAATTGAACCCTTTGAACCGACGGTGTCTACTCTGGCCATTCAGCTAAGGATCAAGATAATTTGTTTCTAGTGGTTTTACGTCGCATCGGCACAGATACGTCTTATGGCACGATGGGATAAGAAAAGCCTAGGAGTTGGAAGGAAGCGGCCGTGACCTTAATTAAGGTACAGCCCCAGCATTCGCCTGGTGTTAAAATGGGAAAACACGGAAAACCATCTTCAGGGCTGCCGACTGTGGGATTCGAACCCACTATCTCCCGGATGCAAACTCACAGTATCGCGCCCCTAACCCTACGCCCAACTCGCCCGGTGAGCAGGACAATACACTGGGTGAAATATTGATATTCTTATTGTCTTAAGTATGTAAGGAACACGTATCAGACAAGAGAAAATATATTTTCAGTGTGACTCAACTATGTATTTCTCTCTAAATACGGGGCATACATTGAGTGTAATTCGGAGAACTCGGTTGTGGAATTCGTCTTCTGTTTTCCCTGTAACCTCGACCGCACCTCGCAACTCTTTTGTTTCACTAGTGCTTACGAATACAATAGAGAGAGGAACAGGAAGGGGTGAAGTAACTTGTGTAAGATTTTAGTAGCGGGATAAGGTGACATGTTCTTCACATTTCGTGTAGAACGTACTGTCCTCCTGTGCTACCTCAGCAAATAAATTGATATTTTAACATCTTTCCTCACTCTATATATAATGGAACCCCAAGCATCATGGGAAATATATCTGCAATATTAATGCATGCAAAATTTTGAACTCTTCCAATAACGTTTTTTAGACACAACAAGAAACTTATCTCAAGAAATCAGCACGAGTCTCCTCGCATTGATTGTAACAGAAACAGAATCTATTCGAGATAAAAGGCATGGTTTTGTAGATACACGGAAAGTTCGATTCGAGTTGAGAAGAGAAGTTTTTGACAATTAGAGCTAGAAAGAGAATACACGCAATGGTATAGTCCTATTTAAACAGTATACTGCAGCGAATACATTCGTGATCATAAAATATTGCCTTGCAGTGAATGGCGTGAGGCAAAAAAATAAATGCCAACATCCATGCTGTGCTTACTGTACCTGGTATATACCAGGGAAACACCCTCTGTCGCCACAGAAAGTTCGAAACTCTTTCACATGTTCTAGGAGCCTGTCCACCTGGTGATTTACTACGCAACTCACACTGTAATATGGCCAGAACAATAATAGCTAACGCTTTGAGTGGACAAGGTTATAATGCCTATGAAGACGTACATGGACTTTCCAACAGAGGAAACAACCGCCTCATTGACATTATTGCTTTTAGGCCGTCCTGTTCTGAAGGTTACATCATTGATTCAGCAATTCAATTTGAGTCCAATGAAAATCAGCCAAAAGAAGACGATGCTGAAAAATATGAATTTATGAAGGAAAGGTGGACTTCTATAAGCAAAAGTATGAGCTCTCGTCCATCAGTGTTACTGGCTTCATGTTAGGTACTTGAGGAAACACACAGCCGCGCGACTCTAACCGTACGCCCAACTCGCCCGGTTCTTCGAGAATCATCCACAGAGCCAATGGATCCGAATCCCCTCACGTGCTGGGTTATTTAATGAATGAATTAACTAATTCTTTCTTAAAGAAGTTTCTTAATCTGCTTACCCTCCAGGGTTTGCTTTTCCCTCGGACTCAGCGAGGGATCCCACCTCTACCACCTCAAGGGCAGTGTTCTGGAGCGTGAGACATTGAGTCGGGATACAACTGGGGAGGATGACCAGTACCTCGCCCAGGCGGCCTCACCAGTTATGCTGAACAGGTGCCTTAGTTGGGGACGGGAAGTTTGGAAGAGATAGACAAGGGAGAGGGAAGGAAGCGGCCTTAAGTTAGGTACCATCGCGGCATTTGCCTGGAGAAGTGGGAAACCACGGAAAGCCACTTCCAGGATGGCTGCGGTAGGAATCGAACCCACCTCTACTCAGTTGACCTCCCGAGGCTCAGTGGACTCCGTTCCAGCCCTCTTACCACTTTTCAAATTTAGTGGCAGAGCTCGGAATCAAACCCGGGCCTCCAGGTGTGGCAATTAATCACACTAACCACTAAACCACAGAGGCGGGCAATTTATTTATTTATTTATTTATTTATTTATTTATTTATTTATTTATTTATTTATTTATTTATTTATTTATTTATTTATTTATTTATTTATTTATTTATTTATTTTGGCACTGTTCTAGGCCATTAGGGCTACTTATGTGGAGCAAAGTGGACGAGGATAGAATGGTTGGGGTTTTTACCGCTTGACTAAGCAACAGCCTGTTAGCGCAGTAAGTATTCGAATAGATGACCTTCTGCAGTAATGCACGTTTCAGCGCGCCGTTGAACTGTCATTCGCGCTCCTTGTAGCATTGTAGGTGTTACGGATTCACAGGCTTCTGTAATATGGTTTCGAAGGCTTCCAGGCTTTCTGCTGGGCGTACACTACATCACTGAAATGACCCCATAGGAAGAAGTCTAGTGGCGACAAATCTGGTGATCTCGCAGACCAGGCGACAGGTCCTCGCCTTCCTATCCATCGACTGGGGTGTGTAACATTCAGGTGGTTGCGAACATCTGATGACATGTGAGGGGGAGCTCCGTCGTGTTGATACCACATAGTTACACGCTCACCCAGGGGCACATCCTCTAGCAGCAATGGTAGTTGGTCTTGAAGAAACTGTAGATACCGTGCTCCTGTCAAATGATCCCCAAAGAAATATTTTTCCAATTAGGTGATCACCCGGTATACCACACCAGACATTTACTCCCCATCGTGTCTGAAATGCTGCCTGCCTAACCAGTGGGGATTTGCAACACTCCAGTAGTGCATATTACGACGATTCACAGAGCCGTTATTATAAAATTGTGCCTCGTCCGAAAATAAAATGTGGGATACAAACGCTGGATCATTTGCCACTTGCGTCAGTATCCACGCACATAAATCAACATGAGTTTCAAAACCTCGTCCGTGGAGTTCTTGATGTACTTCAAGTGATACGGGCGAAAAAACTGGAATGCAACATCCTTGCAACAGACGACTGGCTGATGTTGGCCTGTTATGCTGCTGCTCGGGTACTCAAGTCAGGATTCTCCTGGAAAGTGTCCAAAACCACCTCAGCGGTTTCACCAGACATAACTGGTGCCTCTCTAACAGGACATATTCGGGAAGTAACGAAGTTATACGGAAATGTCGGCTCAACCCTGCTAAACGTATTTGCGTTTGGTTGTTGTCTGTGTGGAACTCAATCCTGCTTGCTCCGCTGTAGATGAGGAAGATCCTAACATACTCATCTGCTGAATACATAGCGAAGAAATGACCAGGACTGCCAGGCTACACCAAGTGTCAAGCCACTACACATTCAACATGCATGCTATTGGTCGAATGTGATACGAATGGCCTCAATATCATTGATCCTCAATATCATTTTCACACCAGGCAAATGCTGGGGCTGTACCTTAATTAAGGCCACGGCCGCTTCCTTTCCATTCCTATGTCTTTTCTATCCCATCGTCGCCATAAGACCTATCTGTGTCGGTGCGACGTAAAGCAAATAGGAAAAAAAAAGGGCCCCAATATTTGAAATGTGAATAAGAATATTTTTCGCTCGTTGGATCTGAACCTACCTACCAGCGCAACATGCGTCAGCACGTCTGTTGTTAGTCCACTACACCACGGTGACTGTTGCCTTCAGTTTATCAGAAACCTTAATTGGTGTAAAACTACGTCCCGCTTTACAAACTCACACACGTTCTCTAACCAATCGAAAGCTTATACTTGGCACGTACATTTTACGTAACCGTATGACAGTTTGATGTATTGTGTTAATACTTGTCGCATACAGCATTTTGTAAAAGTCGTGGAGTTATGGCGCAGTAAGTGCTTTAAAGGCGACTGTAGTTGGGTATATGGCAAAGAAAAGTCGACCATCACCCCACTGACGTTCGTTGGGATGCCTAAAATCAACAATCAGGCGCGGCAGACTCACCCGGTATAAGTCCTAAAATAAATAGATATAGTAAATTAATTAATCTATATAAATAAAGTTGTAGGGTGGCCTCTGTCTGTAATTTCGTTCGTTTTGCCAATTTTTCAGATATTTATCTGTTTTAAGTCAACTCAAGAACGAATCAGTGCTTTTTATTTTTCGTGTCTGCTTGTCTGTTTGTTCCACCCTCACGGCGAAACGAATGGATAGATCTCAACCAATCATCGCATTTAGAATATGCTAAGACCGAGAAAGGTTTTGATATGCACATGATATCAAAATCTATGTATAGACGGGAGGTTAATAATAAAACCAGAACAGGTTTCTTCCACTTCCTCTTATACTGTATTATTGATTTTCTATTAAATCTGTGGACTATATGTGAAACGTATCGTCGTTATAAAGAACTTTTGTTATGTTCATAATTTACATTATTCTTCAAATGACGGAGTAAATTACTATTTTCTGCGGGTATCATGCTCAACATTGAGTGACCGACAAGACCGACAACGAACCTACAGGTTACCATGGCAACGCCTCTAACTGTTCGCCAACAGGGAATTTTGCAATTTTCGTCACCATTCCTGTAAACTACTGGTTGTTCCTCGGGTGGAAGGCAAGAGAGACGTCAATCGGCCGTTCTGCGGTATATACCGCTGGAGTTTACAATCGTCCTCGAATAGCACTAAGGGGCGTTGATAGTATTTGAACAGTACTGCGGAGTGTAGTCCATTATTGCAAACCGTACTGTGTTTTCTGGCATTTGCAATAAATTTTACTGTATTTATCTTCTACTTCTGTTTTCCGCTTTAATTTCTTTCCCCTGACTCGCATCTTAAGTCATAAGTAACAACATCATCAGTCATCTTCTTCTTTGTTTACCTAAGAATCACTGCGCCTAAATTTCTCCTCTGTTATTGCCTTCTTTTATCCGTAACTCATGCCTTAACAATTTATTGAGGGACATTTTATTTTCAAATACATTCACCTGGTATTTACATATTTGCCCTATCCGGTTTTCCTCAGTTATAATCCAAATTACTATACATTTCAACTTTCTTAACTGTATTACTTTCTTTCTTTCTTTCTTTCTTTCTTTCTTTCTTAATGTCTTTACCTTCCAGGGTTGATTTTTCCCTAGGACTTAACGAAGGATCCCACCTCCAACCCCTCAAGGGCGTGAGCGTGAGACATTGGGTCGGCAATACAACTAGGGAGAATGGCCAGTAACTCTCCCAGGCGGCCTCACCTGCTATCCTGAACAGGGGCCTTGTGGGGGATGGGAAGATTGAAATGGATAGAAAAGGAAGAGGGAAGGAAGCGGCCGTGGCCTTAGGTTAGGTTCCATCCTGGTGTTTGCCTGTAGAAGAAGTGGGAAACCACGGAAAACCACTTCCGGGATGGCTGAGGTGGGGATGAAACCCATCTCTACTCATTTGACCTACCGAGGCTGAGTGGACCACGTTCCACCCCTCGTACCACCTTTCAAATTTCGTGTCAGAGCCGGGAAGCGAACCCACGCTTCCGAGGGTGGAAGCTAATCGCACAAACCACTACACCACAGAGGCGAACAACTATATTACTTTCTTCCTTAATTACTCCGTATGTACGGGAGTGCTAATAAACAAAACCTGGAGACTCTTTTATGTGAGGAAGAATTCCAAGCTGTTTAAATGTGTAAATTTGGCCCCCTGAAAATATGGAAATATGGATTATTATTTTATGACGGTGCAGACCTTCATTCCTGGGTAGTTGGTGGCTAAGCAGTAAGTCATGTTATAAAACAGATAGCACCAATGCCGTTCGATTTGGAGAGATCTAAAAGTTTGATCCAATGATTTATTATCGTATCTCGATTGTTGATAAGTTATATAGCGCTGCATTCATTGGTTATAATCAGATATCTCCAACTCGACTGTGACATGCATTAGGAAAAGTTGCCTGTCTTTTAAATTAAAACACTCCATCACTACTGTGAATGACAGTTGCCAAATGAGCCTACCATTATAGTAGAAACTCCCGAACTCAATTTTGATTGGCAGTAGGGAATGTGGCCTGGCATTATAAACACAACTTCTCCAAAGCCTACCTTATATCTGAAACAACGTATGGCGTCCGCCCTGTTTAGTTTCTCGGGTATCGCTAAGATACATGCAATTTAATTTAATCTATTAATCTTCACATTCTTCACTGCCTTCACAGTAATTTACGGATAAATCCGTATTCAATGTGAAATACCGTAGCCGAGCATGGGTATATTTGCCATTTATTAAATAATTAATACGTAGTCTTTCCATTTTGTAATTATCATTATTAAAAATTCATCGCAACTGGAAGATATCCCGGTGGCAAACGGTGTTTTTCTTTTCTTGCTACGAGCCTTACGTCGCACCGATACAGATAGGTCTTATGGCGACGATGGGATAGGAAAGGCCTAGTAGTTGGAAGGAAGCGTCCGTGGCCTTAATTAAGGTACAGCCGCAGTATTTGCCTGGTGTGAAAATGGGAAACCACGGAAAACCATCTTCAGGGTTGCCGACAGTGGGATTCGAACCCACGATCTCCCGGATGCAAGCTCACAGCCGCGCGCCTCCACGCGCACGGCCAACTCGCCCGAAACGGTGTCTAACGAATATGCACAGAAATCTTACTGTAGATCTTACTGTAGATCTCAAAAACCAGTTCAGCCTCTGGTTTGTTCATTGCAGCTTCCTGCCGGTTTTCTACTGCAAATAATGCCATTAGGCTTTGCACAAATTTCTAGCCGTTACGGACCTTCGATGTTAGGCCCCTTAAATCAAAAAGCATCATGATCATCTAGCCGTTAGATAGCAGGATGCGGACATTCGTTGTGATATCTGTTCATAGTTAAAAACAACCGTAAGTACTCACGAGTAAACAGAAGTGACACGTAATTATTCAAATTTTATTGTAAATTATAAATAAAAAAATACAGACACTTTATTTTATCTATTCACGGGATTGTCGCTCACCCGGTCACCTGCGCTGCGAGCCTGTCTCCCGTCAAGCACTCAGACGTAAAGGCACAGCGACGTACTCGAGAGATGCACGCGCAGCTAGCAACCTATTGGTGCACCGAAATCACGATTTCCAGCATTTCCTCTGATGATCAGTCAGTTCCGCGTCAGACTTATTTATTATTAACCGGGCCAGTCTTATTTAGCCCACTCGGTATAAGCTTTGCGTTTAGTATCGTAGTGTAACAAATGCTGTTACATTTATAAAGTACAATTACTATCCGTGTGGAAGGCTAATTATTTTTTCTCTCTTAATTATTCAGTGGATTCAATTCGAACTTTTTAATTCAGTAGAATTTAGCAGCCACCCGGTGAGTCTTAACAACCCTATTTTGACCCACAACTGTTACTAACTTTGTAATGCGATCGGTAAGAAGTTTTATTGTAGAAGTCGATTGCAGCTTTGTTTTAGTCTCTTCAGTGTAGCGTAATACAAAGAAAGTTTTTATGTTTAGAAGATTTGAGAGAGTTTCAAGACACTTGTCATGAATCTTTTGTGTACTGAGTCTTAATAAAGTTCCCTTTGTGTCGATTTACATCTGGATAATTCCATTTATGATAATCGAAGCGCTAAATGACTAGAGTGTTAAATAAATGTGATTAATTATCCAGTGGCATTCATAGAACCTATCAGCCCCAGATCTGCTGGGTCGCTCCTATACCTACATTAATTTTCATTTGAATACAATGAATATTTTAATTTCCAGTGTTCATCGTCCTCACGTTATCATGACGTACGAGGGATCAGTCTCAGCCTGACCTCAATAAAGCGCACGAATGGAGAGAGAGATGGAGATAGAGATACAGAGAGAGAGAGAGAGAGTTTTCTAATGCCCAGGTACTTGGGATACGAGTCAATTGACCATGTTGATGGATGGTTTGTGATTCGCATTTATTTGCGCGCACTGCCTTGCCTCATAGACGGAGATAATTATGTGAGTGTGTGTGTTTGTGTGCCAGTGTGATGTGCCATGTAGTGTGTTGGTGATGATAATGATGATGTTTTAATTACTGCATAGATGGAGTCAAAGTTCCTTTTGCGGATCACTGTAAGTACTTAAGTGTGATTATAACGAAATGTCTTCATTGGGGTAATCACATAAATATGATTGCATATGAAGGGTGCATATCTCTCCACATGGTTATGAGAGTATTTACGGGTTGTAGCAAGGACGTAAAGGAGAGGGCATGTAAGTCTCTGGTACCACCCCAACTAGGGTATGGTCCCTGTGTATGGGGCCCTCACCAGGATTAATTGATTCAAGAACTGGAAAAATCCAAAGAAAAACTGCTCGATTTGTTCTGTGTGATTTCCTACAAAAGAGTAGCGTTACAAAAATGTTGCAAAATTTGTGCTGGGAAGACTTGGAAGAAAGGAGACGAGCTGCTCAACTAAGTGGTATGTTCCGAGCTGTCAGTAGAGAGATGGCGTAGAATAGCATTAGTAGACGAATAAGTTTGAGTGGTGTCTTTAAAAGTAGGAAAGATCACAATATGAAGATTAAATTGGAATTCAAGAGGACAAATTGGAGCAAATATTCCTTTATAGGAAGAAAAGTTAGGGACTGGAATAACTTACCAAGGGAGGTGCTCAATAAATTTCCAATTTCTTTTAAATCTTTTAAGAAAAGCCTATATAAACAACACAGAGAATGTGTCTCATGTGCGACTGCCCTAAATTCAGATCACGATTGATTGATTGATTGATTGATTGATTGATTGATTGATTGATTGATTGATTGATTGATTGATTGATTGATTGATTGATTGATTGATTGATTGATTGATTTTAAAGAGGGTGAAAATTGGCTGTTTTCAGAAATCCTACTGCCAAATATCTTGGCCATGCTGTTTGGGTAAGTAGCTGTCAACTTGCACTCGGGAGGAAGTGGGTTCAAACCCCACTACCAGCAGCACTGAAGATGTTTTTCGTGATATTTTCACACCAATTACCAGAGCTAAGGTAAAAAAAAAACGATAAGACAATCGTGAATACGTCTATACCACCGACGGCATAATCGATAGAATTTAGACTAAGAAGAATCACCATCAGATGTCGGTACTAACTAGAATTGCAATTCGTACATACCATCACAACTTATGCAATAATAAGAAATCCACGAGCAGGGTTGTGAATATATGCTCCGTAACAAATACTGTGACAAACAGCATATAGCTCATTGCGAAAATAGAGAAAATCCATTATTGTCCATTATTTCTATCCTCAAATTCAAAACTTATTAAATTAAAGACAGTTGCTTTGCTGTCGACTGTCTACGTAGCCTACAGTAATTCAGGTTGGCAAAAATGTAATTTAATGATAGCCTGCACTGCCATTTAATTTAAAACCTGAAACTGAAGCACTGCACATCAGTCACACGACCAGAAGCTGTGTATGCCACGGAGTGTCTTTCACTGAACCGAAGAGATCTGATAGTGAAACTAGAGGGAGGAAATTTCTCAAGAAGACCTTAGGTCCGGTAATGGAAGATGAGGAATTACGTAGACGGCACAATTTTTCGAGCGCGACAAACATATACACAGGCTTTCTGACTCTGCTAGGAAAAGGAGAGTAGCTTTATATTGTCATATAGTAAGACTGCCCCCCAAAATACTGACCAATCGCCTGTTCATCTTCTGGCAGAACACACTTGGCTGGCAGAAACTGAGAAGGACATTGAAGAACTAGGAATATTAGATCCTCAAGATATATAGGTTGTACGACATGCTGTGAACGATTTCCATGGATTTCAGGAAAAAGCCCGGAAAAGGGTACCCCTGGCTTGATAAGAGAAAAGATTTACACCGGCAGAAAATACGAGAATACTGGACAAAGGTCAAAGCCCAACAGTTGAAAAGTGTTGTAAAAAGTTTGCCCATTTGAACTAAAAATAATAGTAACAACAACAACAACAACAACAACAAGAACAATAATAATAATAATAATAATAATAATAATAATAATAATAATAATAATAATAATAATAATGTCCGCCTCTGTGGTGTAGTGGTTAGCGTGATTAGCTGCCACCCCCAGAGGCCCGGGTTCGATTCCCGGCTCTGCCACGAAATTTGAAAAGTGGTACGAGGGCTGGAGCGGGGTACATTCAGCCTCGGGAGGTCAACTGAGTAGAGGTGGGTTCGATTCCCACCTCAGCCATCCTGGAAGTGGTTTTCCGTGGTTACCCACTTCTCCTCCAGGCAAATGCCGGGATGGTACCTAACTTAAGGCCACGGCCGCTTCCTTCCCTATTCCTTCCAATCTTCCCATCCCTCCACAAGGTCCCTGTTCAGCATAGCAGGTGAGGCCGCCTGGGCGAGGTACTGGTCATACTCCCCAGTTGTATCCCCCGACCAAGAGTCTGAAGCTCCGGGACACTGCCCTTGAGGCGGTAGAGGTGGGATCCCTCGCTAAGTCCGAGGGAAAAACCGAACCTGGAGGGTAAATAGATGATGATAATAATAATAATAATAATAATAATAATAATAATAATAATAATAATAATAATAATCATAATAACTGAATTGCCTACTTATCAATTTTAGCCACTTCACATGTTTCACTCTTCCTCTCCGTGAGTGCTTTTCCATCTTCCTTTCCTTCTTTCTTTCTTTCTTTCTTTCTTTCTTTCTGTTCATTTTGGTAGATTTGGGTGTGCTGAATAATGTCGGAACGGCATAATGTTTTCTTAGAAAATATAAAAGCAAACATATTCGAAATATTTTAGTACATGTCATCCTTTCTTTAACAAATCCTCTCTTATGCAATATACATTCGATTTCTTTGAAATGGAATGATATAGGAATCATGAATTACATTTACTGCCTTTCGGAGATGCCAATGTGCTGGAATTCTGTTACCATGAGTGCTCGTCCCAGTAAATCATCCTTCCTTCCTTCCTTTCTTCCTTCGCTCCCAGTACATACCCTGTCCATCCTCTCATCACAGTAACACCTGTCTGCGCCGGTGTTATGCAGAATCAATAGCCAAATATGATACTGTATCTACAAATGTAATCTTCCTTTTTTTTTCAAGGAAATTAAGCAATGCCATTATTTCCACAATCATCTGCAAGAGCTATTCATTTGATCCCTTTTGTATTTTTTATGTACACACTATTGTAGTATCGTTCTGGAAACGTACATTTCGAAGTCTTCTAATCGTTTAAAATTGTTTTTTTCTTTTCTGAGATACAACATACAGCAATAAACTTCAAGTAATTTGCTAATATATTTGTCATTATTTATGTTAAATTTAAATGAGAACTAGTCAATAATGTACTTGATTGAGAAGAGCCTTCTTTGCTAACATTATTCTCCTCTAAATTCCTGCCGTGCTCATGTTATCATAATGCATTAAACACAGGAATTTTCAACCTCACTGGTTTTGGATTTTCCGAGTTTGGCGTTAATTGGTACAGTTTGCAAACGGCCGTAGCCGTGTTGAAACACCGGATCCCATGAAATCACCGAAGTTAAGCAACATTGGGCGTGGTCAGGAGTTGGATGGGTTGCCACCCGCTGTTTGTGGGGGGGGGGGGTTAGGGAATGGAGAAGCGGAAAGGAACTGGCCACCGTACAGCACGTAAACTCCGGCTCAGGAACACCTTTGCGGAGCTTCGGACCTGCCTTCGGATAGAATAACCCTTACCTAGTACAATTTTGTTTTTCTTCCTTGTTATGAAAAATAAATAAATATGATTTAATGTTTTTATTACTTACAAATGCATCGCAATTGGGATCGCTTACCGTAGTTTGATAAGAAAGTAAAGTTAAACATAATTACCCAACAACAAAAACAATTAACAACAACTACAACAAGCAAATCCATGGAAAGAAAACATTACAAGAAGTACTACTAGTTTAACATTCTAAATCCAGCATCATCTTTCCGGTGCCGTGCTTTTGTGGGGTGAGTGAATCACGAAGGTCTGGAATTTGAAGCCAGATATCCTTACCGTTTCTTACACACTGATTATATTGGAAATCCCGGCCGAAACCACCAAGCATGAAACCCAGCCAACTCAGTTTGTGAGAGTCGACTGAACTGCGTCAGCCTTTCCTTGCGAATGAATGAACTATAAATAAATAAATAAATAAATAAATAAATAAATAAATAAATAAATAAATAAATAAAAAAATAAATAAATAAATAAATCAATAAATAAATACTTTTTATGTATTAATTTATTTCATCTGCTATTGGTTTTATGTCCCAATAACTCTGAGAGGTTTTCAGCAAAGAACGGATAAAAATGGGCTAGCAATAGGGAGGAAGTGGACATGCGTGCGTCTCAGACCTGACGCGTCTTAAAACTCACGAGTATCAAAATTCTAAGAGGATTAGCAAGAGTAGGTTTCTTTACCTAGGCCAGTCTCAAAACTCAGGAGTCAGGTCAGTTTTTGTTTGAATGTATAATGCCCACCCTACCCACGTAACGACCGTACGTATTTGAAAATATAATCGTAATTGTGCGAAAAGGCCCATTGTAGTGCCATCCGCAACTCCGTGCCCACCTGTAATTGCCACCTATCTCATCAGTTGGTGGCCTTGCCGTGCAGCCTCGCTCACAGTGTACGAGACAGAAGGTTGAGAAACCAATAGATATCAGGTAGTATACATGCTAACGGGCTGTTTCACTTAAAACCCTATTGTCACTTGCAATTCAGGACACGTGGATGACAAAAGAGCACTCTTTCGCCCGACTTGTTTTATCTCTTTTTACAAAACCTATAACCGCTGTACATTAAATTTCGTTTACCCTTTTGCGAAGTATTGTTCCATGTTGTGCAATGCTTAATGATACCTAGTAGAATTTATGAGTAAATATCAGTGATATACTTGGAGAATATGGTCTGTGCTAGGGTGATAAATCCTGTTAACAATACATGGGACATCCCGTCGTAAAAGTTGGTGAACAAACGTGTGTTTGAGCCACCGCGCACCTCATCGCTCCTACGGTCATCGCGGGCACCTGCTCTGCGGAGTCGTGAGTTTTGATACTATTTCCTACTAATTTTACTTCATGAGTTTTGAGACGTAATCATGGCCGTGGCTTAAATTCAGGTATAGACTCAGCATTGGGAAACTACGGAAGCAACATGTTCAGGGATTCCGATGTTGGGGTTTGAGTCTATCATTTCCGAAATGGACATTATGTCTACTTGATGCGTAACTCACCACCAGCTCATCGGGGGCTGCTTTCGAGGTATTAAAGACGCAAAACTCACCTTAAAATTGGCATTAAATTACATGACGCATTTGAATTTGGATGAAAATAGCAAATTAGAAGGTTCGTTCTCATCCGCGTTTTCATTCTCCTCATCTCCTTTATTATGACCTGTTCCTATAGGAAGCCAGTTTCCCTCCTCTTTGTACAAGGACTTTCATATAAAATAAGACCGAACGCGCAGTGTTTGTACTCTGGGCTACGACAGCTGCCTCAGCCGTACTCTGCCGCGCGCGGGCGCCCTGCTTTAAGCGTGTATACAATCTTACCTTATAAAAGATAATGGAAGTGTCTTCCTTCGTGGGTTATACAGACATTGTATCTAGTAACCACATTCTGGATGACGCAAGTGAGTTCTGCCTCTGTAATGTTTATGATATTGTTTGTAATATTTCCTTTCAGTTCCTCCACTGTGTGAGGATTTGGTCAATATACTTTTTTCTTTCAGTTTACCCCACAAGTAAAAGTTACATGCAGTTAGATCTGTAGAATGAAGAGGAAATAGACCAGTACTGATCACTCTGTCTGCAAACACTTCTGAGATTGTAGGAAGCGATTCTTCTGCTGTATGAGCAGGGGCTGAATCTTGTTGAAACCACCCACGCGTTTTCTCTTACTCCGGTAACGGATGGAAGAACGGCATCAAAATGTCATCCTAATACCTCACTGCATTTACTGTCGTCTCGAAAAAAATAGGCTCAATTCTTCTTCTTTTTCTACTAACAGCACACCAAAGACCAATTTCCTATCATAATGAGGGACTTCATAAACACCATTAGAATTTTCCGCACACCAATAGTAAGAATTATGATAGTTCACACACCAAGCTCGATAGCTGCACTCGCCTAAGTGGGGGCAGTATTCGGTATTCGGGAGATAATGGGTTCGAACCCCACTGTCTGCAGCCCTGATGATGGTTTTTTGTGGTTCCCCATTTTCACACCAGGCAAATGCTGGGGCTGTACCTTAATTAAGGCTACGGCCGTTTCCTTCCCACTCCTAGCCCTTTCTTGTCCCATCGTCACCATAAGACCTATCTGTGTCGGTGAGACGTAAAGCAAATGGAAAAGAAAGGAAAGATTGTTCACACGACCATTAAGATGAAAGCAGAACTTTTACGTATGAAAATAAGGTGTTGCAATGATAATTTTCTCACCTTGTAAACAGCTGAGATTCAGACTAGCGACTGATGCTTGCGAGGTCGAACACGTGTGAAAAGTCAAGAGTCCGGCCCCGCGGTGGAGGGGGCAACACGTCCGCCTGTCAGCAGTGGCCCCGAGTTCAATTCCCGGCCTTGTCAGGGGTTTCTAATTGTAAATGATTAATAACCCTGGCCTGGGGACTGGGTGTTCGCGTTGTCCTTAAGATTCCTTTCCTAACATTCAACACTCTACACTTCCGCAATTTCAATTACAAGCAGGTTCATATCATATGGTGCAAGTAGTGGCAAAAGATCTCTAGAGGTCGACGCCACGAACAGATATCATTTTAAAAAAAGTCAAGAACTATGCGCGCGCCCCCTATACTTCAGCTTGCTTCTCGGAGAGTGAAAGCGTCACTTCGACGGTCTTAGTTTTTGTGAGAGACACTGTATATCTGTGGCCCATGGAACTGCTAGGGGAACTTTCTACGCAACAATCGAGCTGCAAGTTAGTTGTCAGTGTTTCCAACATTTAAATTGTATCTGAAGAATGTTTAGTTCTACAGCAGCCACAATACCTACAACTAATGTGTAAGTTAAGAGATTCACTTCAGATTCGATATAAGTATTATTTTATATATTAAAAATACGGTACACGTTTTTAAACTTTACTGTTTTTCAAGTTGAACCAAAAAGAGTAACGATGTCTCACGGTTATTCCTATCGGAAAGTGTCCTATAGTGTTGATTAAAATTGGTAAATAATTTACTGCAAAACTAACGGTGAGTTGTTGTTGTTGTTATTAGAATCATCAGTCAATACACTGGTTTGATGCAGTTCTCCATGTTTAATTTCTACGTTACTGATGCATCATACATCTGCTCTAATCTGCTTTTCATATTAATTCCTTGATCTATCCCTACCATTCCTTCCATCTATAGTTCCCTCAAAAACCAACTGAACAAGTCCTGAGTTGTCTCAAGATGTGTTCTATGATTCTACCCATATCTCTCCTTCTCGTTAAATTTCTCCAAATAGGTCTCCAACACACCACATTTCAAAAGCAGCTACTATCCTGTTTCTTTCTGGAATAGTTATCATACGCGTTTCACTTCCATACAATGCCACGCTCCAGGTGAAAGTCTTCAATATCATCTTTCTGTTTCCTATATCAATGTTCGAACAGACCAAATTTATTTTCTTAAGAATGACCTTCCTTACTTGTGCTACACTTCATTTTAGGTCCTCTTTACTTGTGCCATAATTAGTTATTTTACTATTTAAGTAACAATATGCATCTACTTCTTTAAAGACTTAATTTGCTACCTAATTTAACTATCTAATTATCTGCATCATCTAACTTCGTTCGTTTCCACTCCATTCCTTTTGTTTTGGGTATATTTATTATCATCCTGTACTCGTTACCTAAGACTCCGTCCACACATTGTAATCAGCAATTTCTCCAGATGTTCTGCAAGTCTGATTTCCTCTCCCTGTATTGTGATTCCCTTTCCAAACTGCTTCTTGTTTCCCATCAGTGCCTGTTCTATATGGACAATGAAAAGGAGGGCTGACAAAATGCAGCCTTCCCTCACTCCTTTCTGTATTGCTGCTTCTAAAGGTGAGTATCTTCAGAATATTATTTATCTAGTATCATAAGATATGTGCATAAATTGGGCTACTCTACTGTATATTTGAAATAAAATATCAGTATCGTAGAGACTGTAATTAAACATTCAAATAGTATATATGTTGGAATATTCCAATTAGTTTAAACGAGTTTCTAAATTATTCGTTAATTATCACAACGCCGACAGAAGTATATTTTAATAGAAATCAATGTTTATCGTTCCGATTTATCGAGAGACTAATTAAAATACAACCATATTAACTCATGTAAATAACGCATGGCCAATTTACACAATTAGCTGTGTGGAAAACTGCAAATATTTTTTTTCCTCATCCATGATGACATACATTTCACTCCTCGTTTGTGTGTGATGATTTGTATCAGCTATACTTTCATTACCATATGAGGCTATTGACCTAAAATATTTTTGGGTCTGTTTGATGTATCACCTGGCATTTGGGGTCTAATGTACAATGTACAATATTGGCGTAACCATGCTCAAAATGTTTTTAAGAGAGGTCTTATTTATCTCAGCGCTGGTATTTTAATTTCGGAAATAGGCCAGTCCTGTGTAACATTTCACGGTATTTCTGCCGCAGTAAATTACCCACAGTCCATCGTTTCACATATCCACGTTTCTCTGCTGTCAAGTAATTAATTCTGTAAATACGACATTCAATGGAAAAATGATTAAATTGGTCAATGTGTCAGTTAATTGGCACGCTATTCACTAGTTCGTGAAGTTCTTGGGCTCCATGGATACATGGTTAACGTGCTGGCCTCTGGTTAAGGGGGTCCCGTGTTTGACTTCCGACCGGGTCGGTGTTTAAAACATTCCTTCTTAAGATGATTACAGTCCCGTGTTGGTTTTTCTCTCGGACTCAGCGAGGCATTCCACCTCTACCGCCTCAAGGTCAGTGTGCTGGAACGTGATACTTCGGGTCATTGATACAACTGAGAAGTAGTACCAGATCCTCGCCCAGGTGACCTCTCCTACTATGATTAACATGGGCTTTATGAGGGGGAGGGGGTGGGAATATTGGATTGAACGGGCCAAGGAAGAGGGTAGAAAGCGGCCGTGCCCTCAAGTTAGCTGCCATCCCCGCATTTGCCTGGAGAAGTGGGAAACCAAGGAAAACCACTTCGTGGATGGCTGAGGTGAGTATCGAGATCCCTCTACTCAGTTGACCTCCCGAGGCTAGAGAGAACCCTGTACCACTTTTAAAATTTCGTGGCAGAGACCGGATTCGAACCCGGGCCTCTGGGGGTGGCAGCTAAACACGTTAACCACTACATCACAGAGGCGGGAGACTTTAAATTTAATCGGTTATTTTCAATGTAAAAACAAGTTATGAATGAGCAAAATCAGAAAAAACGTCAGAAAAAATGAAAAATAAAAAAGTTACCGTCTGGTTAGCGACGGCCTCACTTCTGCTAGTTCTTTTCGGCAAACTGTTGTCAAGAGTCTCCATAAAGCACAAGAGGTAGTATTCATCGTGTTGTTCGACATGATCTGTTCAAGTCGCTAATCCTTGAAATATATCTACCATGCACTCAGAAATATAACACAAATAGTACCTTCACATATAAACGTTAATTCCGAGCAAGTTGTATGTGCGGTTAGGAGCGCTCAGCTGTGAGCTTGCATTTGGTAGATAGTGGGTTCGAACCCCACTGTCGGCATCCCTGAATATGTTCTTCCGTGGTTTCCCATTTTCAAACCAGGCAAATGCTAGGGCTGTATTTTAGCCCTCTACTGCCATCAGGTAACATATAAATTTTCACCTGTGTAAATGAATACAGATTGTGGACAGAGGTAGATTTACGGCATACCTTCATCTGTACAGTCAATCAAACACATATACCATTTTACACATAACAGATGACAACACAGCCCTGCAACCAATGGTACTCCTTCTACCCCGTTAACATCCACGCTTAACAACCACCGTTTATTTTGTCACAGGCTTCAGGAGTACCTGTGGCTCAACCTGAAAGGCATTACAACCTACGGTATACTTGCAATACGTACTATGGCCAGTAGGCAGTAATGTTCGGTCTTTGAATGTTAGAAACATAGCTTAAAATAGTGAAAAATCCTATGGAAATCAATTTTAGCAAATCACATCACACACGAGTTACCAGTTAAGAACTGTAGGTATATCTAAAACACTGAACGTAAGTTGCACATTCAAGCTTGAAATTTTCTTCACGAAATAGGTACGAAAAATAGTTTATGCCATGGCCAGCTTGATCCACTCCTAGCACTTTCCTATCCCATGGTCGCCATAAGACCTATTCGCGTCAGTGCGACGTAAAGCCAATTGTAAAAATAAAAATAAACATCTTGTATTCTGTCATAAAGAGTGTCTGTTACAATGAAATTTCTTCAGATGGCACGATCGTTAACAGATCTTTTCATTGTTGCGTAAGTAGGCTATTTGTGCCCGTGTCCTCCATGATCTGTTAAGTATACATTGGTCTTAATCATGATTTATTTCCAGTAATATAGCCGTCTCCTAGAATTTGTATCACGAGCCACTGTCGTAGCGTAAAATGGCCCCATCAAGGCAGGCTGAGGTTTTTAACTGGTTTGAGCAGTTTTTTTTTTTTTTGCTAGTTGCTTTACGTCGCACCTACACAGATAGGTCTTACGGCGATGATTGGAGAGGAAAGGCCTAGGAATGGGAAGGAAGCGGCCGTGACCTTTATTTAGGTACAGCGCCAGCATTTGCCTGGTGTAAAAACGTAACGCAGTATAATTCAAAACCATTATCTTGAAGAGGACAGTTTTCATGCGATTATAGCGGGTGATTTTTAATACTGTGTTCCAATCAGCAATCAGTATTTTGACCGAATCAGGAATAAATTGAATAAATTCCTCCATCTATCGGCGAGGATCGGATTTGTGCTGGCTGCCGAAGCCTGCCGCATTCCTCTAATGAATGTAAGATGAAATGAAATGATATTGGAGAGTGTTGCTGGAATGAAAAATGACAGGGAAAACTGGAGTACCTGGAGAAAAAACTGTTTGTCTGCGTTTCGTCCAGCACAAATCTCACATGGAGTGACCGCGATCTGAACCACGGAACCCAGCGGTGAGAGGCCGACGCTCCCGTCATTATTATTATTATTATTATTATTATTATTATTATTATTATTATTATTATTATTATTATTATTATTATTATTATTATTCTCTTCCTACACCGTAGTTGGATCATGGGGGTGAACTGTGTTGCACGTGTGTTCTTGGCCGTGTCTTACGACAGGATGCTCTTCCTGACGCCAAACGTATGAGGTGGGATATGTTGTGTGTTGTAGTGTATGAAGAGGAGTGTTTCGGGGCTAACACGAACATGGAGTCCACGAATCGGGGAACTATCCATAAGCCGTCAAAATCCCCGACGGGGATCGAACTCGGGTCTCCCTGAAAACCGAAAATCTTGACGGTGACTGTTCAACCAAGTAGCCTGAAACAGTTAGTAGTAGTAGTATGGCAGACATAATTTCACTTTCCTGTTTGCCCCTTTGCACCGCGCCTTCATCGATTTTATAATTTAACATTTCTGTGTAAAGTATAGCGCTAAATATAAAGGAAATATTCCTCTGGGATAACTGCCTGAGGCCAGGGTAGTTAAACGACTTACAATGCCACAAGAATTCTCACAGTGTAATAAAGACTTGGCGAGATTTTGTATTTATCCTCCCTTTCTCAACTCGGTCTTTATGATTCCTTGTATTTTTCTCTGACTTGCTTCATTTCCTTTATCTGCACCTCGCTTGCCATTTATAGTTCCTTTTATATGTTTTGTCGTTCCGTTTTAGGGGACCCTCTCCCCCATCCGTTTATTTCCCCTCTCGGGATAATATCAAGTCTTATCAAGGCCCTAACTTCCAGTTTCTTTTACAGCTTTAGGTCGTCTGGAAAATGGCTGCTATAGATTAAACGGACGTAAAGTAAAATCCTGTAATAAATCTTAGCAGTTTAATTAAAATACTATTGTAGTTCAGTACGCACTCTTATCAATGACTCAGCTTGACTTCTGATGTGGGATAAAATTAGGTAATTATTATAAAACATGCCTTCATGGTGGAAAATGTGGCATACAGTTCATCATTATTCTTCTTCTAGCCTTCCCCCCCCAACATCTGTGCTGTCCTGTTTTATGGCCGGATGCCCTTCCTGACAGCAACCCTATATCGAGGGATGCAATCACTATTGTGTGTGTCTGTGGTTGTTGGTAGTGTGTTGTGTTGTGTTGTGTCAATATGAATATATACTTTTTGAAACAAACGAAAACAGCCTGTCCCCGAGCCAGAAGAATCAATGAAACGAGATTAAAATCTCCTAACCGGTCAGGAATCGAACCCTGAACTCTCTGAACTGAAGGCCTCAACGCAGACCATTCAGTGAAGGAGTCAGACGCATTGAGGTCCTCATTATGCATCATTAACCTTTAGGAACATGTGAAGATTTATTCCAAGACTCGTCGATCGAGATTTCTTGTAATTCTGTTTTCTACTGTCAGATATCTTCAAATGACAGCCTATTAGGAGCTCAGTATGGGAGGGCTGTGAGCAAATAATTATATTGTCAAATGTATATCACCAGAATGGGCTAGCTTCAATTCCCAGTTAATGCACATGAACTTTTTTGAATGATTCTATGCAAAACTGGTGTCAACACTCAGCAAAAAATATATTACTACTCTCCATTTTCAGCACGTCCGTCTCAAAGCGACAACTAATGGACCTTGTGGCCGGCTCCGCTGTGTAGGGATAGCCTTCACTGCCTCGTATCCCGAGGGCACGAAATCGATTCCCGGCCAATTCGGGGACTTTTACCTGGAACTGGGGCCTGGTTCGAGATCCATGCCGCCTACGTGATTACAATTGTGGAGCTACTTGACGGTGAGATAGCAGCCCCGTTCTAGAAAGCGAAGAATAAATTACGAGAGGAGTCGTCGTGTTGACCACATGACATCTTATAATCTGCAGGCCTTCGGGCTGAGCAGCCGAAATCGAACCTACCAACTATGCTCTTCATGGGCTGTAGCACCGTGGGATTTGGTTTGGTTTTAATGGACCTTATAAAAACATGTGATTTAAGTCTTTCTAGTAACCTGTGTGTCTGTAGTGTTTGCAGTAGCGGTGATGGTGGTGGTGGGGGCGGTGGTTATTGTGCTAAGAGGAAGTATAACTAGGCTTCCATCCTCCATTAGCACTAATAGAGGGAGACATGGAAGAGGTCCAATATTTCGAGGAATGACGTTATTGGTAAAAGGAGAGGAAGGCCCACGAATAGACGAAGAAAAGAAAAAAACTCACTTAGATCTTTATATCATCAGTGTCGGAAGAGAACCTGAGTTGACCAAGAGAGGTCGGATAGGAAAAATGAAAGTAAGGAGCCTGGCATAAAGCCTACATTTTGCAACAGGTTTGGAAAATTCAGGGGTTCTGAGAAAAGAAACTGAAAGCGTGCAACTGTCTAGTAGGTGACTGAAGGAAAGAACGCAGTGAAACAATGAAGGAATACTGGATAAACCGAAATATTACTTAACATGATCCAAAAAGAGCCAAAATCGAATAAATAATAAGAAGAAGAAGGTATGAAGTAATAAAGTGGTGTATGGCTTTCAGTACCGGGAGTGTCCGAGGAAAAGTTCGGCTCACCAGGTGCAGCTCTTTCGATTTGACTGCAGGAGGCGACCTGCGCTCGGTGATGAGGATGAAATGATGATGAAGGCTACACCTACACCCAGCCCCCGTGCCAGTGGAATTAACCAATGACGGTTAAAATTCCTGACCGTAGATGGAACCAAACTCGGGACCCCTGTGACCAAACGCCAGCAGGTATAAAGTGAGTACTGTATTATAATTTAAGTCGTTTTACCAAGTGGTTTGAAAGTTCCAGTCCCAATCTCGAGTCGTTTCCGATATGGTTTCGTTTCACGCATGCTTCTCTTGAAGCATTCCTCATAAAATTACAAATCTACATCTACTGACCTTTTAGACTGGATGTGAGATATACGATCTACTAAACAAAAAGCAATTTTTTAAATGACCTATTATTTAGCAAAATACTTTCTTTCTTAATCCGTTTACCCTCCAGGGTTGGCTTTTCCCTCGGACTCTGCGAGGAATCCCACCTCTACAGCCTCAAGGGCAGTAACCTGAAGCGTGAGATTTTGGGTCGGGGATACCATTGGGAGGAGGACCAGTACCTCACACAGGCGGCTTCACCAGCGTTGCTGAACAGGGAACTTTTGTGGGAGATGGAAAGGTTGGAAGGAGTAGACAAGGAAGAGGGAAGGTAGCGGCCGTGGCGAGGTGCCATCCCGTATTTGCCTGGAGGAGAAGTGGTAAATCACGCAAAAGCACTTTGAGGATGGTTGAGGTGGGAATTGAACCCCCCTCTACTCAATTGACCTCCTAGGATAAGAGGACCCCGTTCCAACATTCGTACCACTTTTCAAATTTTGCGGAAGAGCCAGAAATGGAACCCGAGCCTCCGGGGTGGCAGATAATCACGCTAACCACTACACCACCGAGGTGGACATACTTTTTTCCTTTATCTAATTTATTTCGCATACACATTTGCTAATATTAATTTAAATAATCGGAATAGTTTCAATAAATCATATAAAATTTTGTTCACCACATTGTAATATTTTGTCTACCTCATTCAGGGTGGTTTCAACAGTTCACATACGAACAAACATAATTCCATCTGAAATAGGTGCTGATAAAAGTGCACCGGAATATCTGAAATCTCAAACTGCATGTATATTGAAAAAATATCAATTGTAGGTGGACTAATTGAATTCGAATTTTTATTTGTATTTGTTTACAACTTTCCTTACGTCACACCGATTCAAATAGGTCTTATGGGAACGATAGGAAGGGGAAGGGATAGAAGTGGATAGGAAGTGATCGTGGACTTAATTAAGGTACAGCCCCAGTTTTTGCCTGGAGTAAGATGGGAAAGCACTGAATACCGTCCTCATGGCTGCCAACAGTGGGGTTCGAACCCACTATCTCCCGAATGTAATTGATTGCTTCGTGACCCAATCCACGTAGCCACTCGCTCAGTTAGGATTTTTAAAATGTGTAAGAACAGTTACTTACATTCTATATGCATGTGGTTAAATGATGATGGTGACGTTGTTTTAAGGGGCCTAACATCGAGGGACATCGGTCCATGTGGTGAAATTTTTACTAGTCTAATGTTAATAGGAGTCCAGCTGAACTAGTTTCAATTTTGCCTGAATCAGTCTGCAAAAGGGTAGAAATTACCTACCTTCTGAACAGTTTTTCCTTTTCAAAAAATTAAAAATTAAAGCTCTAAAACCAATTTTCAAAAGATGATGTTCATGCGTTTAGAGATCCACACGCTTAACTGCTATTTTCTCACTTTTTTATTTTTCAGCACTCGTGTAAAAGAAGCCCCCATGCATCACATTTTCAATCATATTACTTCCAGGAAATATTACAGTGTGTATAAAGAGTAGAAGTAAATATGGATTTTTATGACCAAATAAATATTAGTACGTCCGCCTCTGTGGTGTAGTGGTTAGTGTGATTAGCTCCCACCCCCGGAGTCCCGGGTTCGATTCCCGGCTCTGCCACGAAATTTGAAATGTTGTAAGAGGAATGAAACGGAGTCCACCTAGCCTCTCGAAGTCAACTGAGTAAAGGTGGGTTCGATTCCCACATCAGCCATCCTGGAAGTGGTTTTCAATGGTTTCCCACTTCTCCTTCAGGCAAATGCCGGGATGGTAATTAACTTAAGGCCACGGCCGGTATCTTCCCTCTTCCTTGTCTATCCCTTACAATCTTCCCATCCCCCCGCAAGGTCCCTGTTCAGCATAACAGTTAAGGCCACCTGGGCGAGGCACTGGACATTCTCCCCAGGTGTATCCATCATACCCAGCGTCTGAAGCTCCAGGACACTGCCCTTGAGGCGGTAGAGGTGGGATCCCTCGCTGCTTCCGAGGAAAAAAACGATCCTGGAAGGTAAACATATAAAGAAATACAGAAAGAATGAATATTAGTACAGTATTATCTCAGAAATTATCAGCAATGAACTAATTTTTGTTTTTCAAGCTGTGTAAGGAAAATTAAATCGAACACATTTAACTCCTACCTTGATCGCCAGATAAGAAAACGGAGTTTAAGACGTAACTGGAAACTTACACCTTCTAAGTGTATTGCCCGATAACTAGGGAACGTATTTCAATGTAGATACATATCTGTTTAGGGGCTCCTCCGAAGCATTCGTTATAAAAAGGTCAGACAACTCGTCTTGATATGCATGTCGTAGTCGTGTTGTTTTACCTGCCATTTTCAATGGATTTATGAAGATTTATGGTATGTCGCAGTTCGTGTTCAGAATTCATCCACTCTGACGTAATCATGTCGTCTGCTTGGTAAATATCGATCCACACATTCGCTTTTTTTATTCAGGAGTTCTTGATGTAAAGCTTGGTATTGTGTCGCAGGAGACAATGGTATTTTTAATCGCAGTTTTTCTATATAGAACGGTTTTCTTGTGAGCGCGTTGGTTAGTCCCCAAGGAGCGTTTCTTGCCCGCCAAAGAACAACATTTTTTTAAAGATACATGGCTTTCACTCTTTCTTGTGTAGATAGGTTATTCTTGTATAGGTGTTCCCAGATAACAATGGGGTATGCTTATAAGTCATTAAAAACGCTTTGCCATCTGTTGAGAATATTTTCAAGCTGGCAGGTGTTAGAGAATCAAAGAGTATCTAGCAGGGAATCGTATTCGTCCTTGATCAGAGAAAGTGCATACTCTCTGACTTGACAGATAGTAATCACATATGGCTGCATGCAATGACATTATTAAGGTTATTAATAATAATAATAAACGTATGGCCTCAGCTACCGTGTGCAGACATTTCAATTTGACGCCATCTGGCTGTCTGCTCGTCAATTTCGACGTTCCGTTTTACTCTAGGCCCCCACTAGATGGCAGACCGAGTAAACCGAAACTCTCTTGGGCGTCTATGGCAGAGATTTAATTAATTTTGTCGGGTAAACACCAAATGTGTCACCAGAGATCTTTTACATGCCGACGTCGTACGACATGGAGTGTCGAATGCACTTTTTTCCGCCCTTCAAAAATCCGACTACCTCTGCCGGGTTTGAACCCGCTATCTTGGGATCCGGAGGCCGACACTCTACCGCTGATCCACAGAGGTTCATAATATTAATGAAAGTGTTAGTCGCTTAGCAACCTGCTAAGTAGCGGGGGAGGTAGGGGAGGATTGTCCGGCTCCGTGGCTAAATAGTTAGCGTGCTGGGGTTTGGTCAGAGCGCTCCCCGGTTTGATTCCCGGCAGGGTCGGGAGTCTTATCCATCATTGCTTAATTTTGCTGGCACGGGGACTCGATTTATGTGTCATCTTCATCATCATTTCATCCCCATCACGACGCAAAGGTCGCCTACGGGAGTGAAATCAAAAGAACTGTATCTAGGGAGCTGAACTTATCCTCAAACACTCCCGGCACTAAAAGTCATACTTCATTTTATTTCAGGGGAGGATTGATGCACAGGGAGGTAATCTTTGCTATTGTAATCTCTATGATGGATATTATACACTCTAAGACCTGGTAGCCATGTTTTGAAATTTTGTGAGTTATCCAACAGAGAATTTTGAGGCAGGTTCAATTTGTTATTTTCTGGTGGTCAAAGTAAGATTTTAGAGTATCACTATTTCTTCGTTTTGTCAAATATTTTACTGTATTCTATAAGTAAATATCGATATTCCATTGCTTCATATTTCAGTATGGTATGACTAGAGCCCGGACCTGTTCGCATGTATATACTTACTGAAGCGATATCAAGTGTAGTTTACCTCCATAACTATCGTGCTATGAGGTTTGCATAAACATTAGGGGTACGGCCCCATCAGAACCCCTAGAATGTATGTTACTATCGCTACGGTATTGAAGAGCGGGTGGCAGACAGTTCCTACTAACCAAATTAGTTTGCAATCTAACCTGTTACTGCATAAAAATCCGGGCTGTAGGTATGACTAATAGGACAAGGACGAGTTATTATTGTAGGTAGGGTTCCCTCATGTATAATATTTTATTGAAAATGTGCAGGCTCAGCATTTTCTGAACTGCTCACTGAAAGCATGTAGAAGCTACGATAAATTTGTGTACCCCTTGAGACGACCCCACGTACCATTAGAGGTACACGCACCACACTTTGAATACCACTGTTGTAGACAATATATTGCGTGACTATTCTCCGAAAATATATTTCTTTCTGTCAATTCAGTTCTACACTCGTACAGGTTGTTGTGGAGGCTACAAATGAGGATTTCAAGCTCTTAAATGTTTATCCAATTTCTACGAATAGTAGACTTCAGAAGTGGAATGATACGAATGTGAACGAAAATTTACGTCTCTTTTGCATGTACAACGACGACAAGCTGAAAAAACGTTATATGTGTCAACGATATGGTGTAGGATTTATGTGTTATACCTTGCTTTGAACAATACCATAGTGATGTCCATTTATAGGCTCTAAACATAATTACGATTTTAAATTAACACTTCTTCCTCTTCATTTGTTTACCCTGCCGGGTCGGTTTATCCCTCGGGCTCAGAGAGGGATCCCACCTGTACCGCCTCAAAGGCAGTGTACTGGAGCTTCAGACTCTGAATAGGCGGATACAACTGGGGAGAATGACCAGTACCTCGCCCAGGTGAACTCACCTGCTTTGCTGAACAGGGGCCTTGCGGGGAATGGAAAGATTTGAAGGAGGTAGACAAGGAAGGGGGAACGAAGCGGCCGCAGACGTCAGTTAGGTACCATCCCGGCATTTGCGTGGAGGAGAAGTGGGAAACCACGTAAAGCCTCTTCTAAGATGGGTGAGGTGGGAATCGAACCCACCTCTACTAATTTGACCTCCCGAGGCTGAGTTGACCACGTTTCAGCCCTCATACCACTTTTGAAATTTCGTGGCAGAGCCGGAAATCGAATCCGGACCTCCGATGGTGGCAGCTAATAACACAGTCCACTATACCACAGAGTCTGCTTTTAATTAATATTTTATTTTCAATTTGTTATCTTACAATGTCAGTCGAATAACCAGTATTATTATTATTATTATTATTATTATTATTATTATTATTATTATTATTATTATTATTATTATTATTATTATTATTATTATTATTATTATTATTATTATTATTATTATTATTATTATTCCCTGCGAACTATGTGACCTTGCGTGTTCCAATGAAGCAGATAGCCCAGCCGCAGGTGCGACCTTATCGGATGGGTATCTGTTGGGAGACCAGACTAAGGAATGGTTCATAGAAAGGTGGGTAGCAGCCTTTCGGTAGTTGCAAGGGCGGCAGTCTAGATGATTGACTGATACGGCCTTGTAATAATACTAAACATGGCTTAGCTGTGTTGATACTGCTACACGGCTGAAAGCATCGGGAAAATACAGCCGTAACTACCTCACGAGGACATGCAGCTCTCTCTGTATGAATGATGTACAGATGATGGCTTCCTCCCGGATAAAATATTGCCGAGATAAACTTGTCCCCCATTCGGATCTCCTGGTAGGGACTACACGAGAGGGGACGATCATCAGGGAGATGGATACTGACATTCTGCTAGTCGGAGCTTGGAATGTTAGAAGTTTGAATCGTTGTGGTAGGTTAGAGAATTTCAAAATTGAGATGGATAGACTGAACTTAGATGTAGTTGGTATAAGTGAAGTACGTTGGCAGGACGAACAGCATTTTTGGTCAGGCGACTACCGAATTATCAACACAAAATCAAACAGGGGAAATGCAGGAGTTGGATTAATAATGAATAAGCTACTACTACCAGCATAGTGATAGAATTATTGCCGTCAGGTTAGACACCAAACCATTGCCTACCACAATAGTGCAGGTCTATATGCCCACTAATTCAGCGGATGATGAGGAAATCGAAAGAATATATGAGGAGATAGAAGATTTAATACAATATGTAAAAGGCGACGAGAATCTAATTGTGACGGGAGACTGGATGCAGTGGTAGGCCAAGGAAGAGAAGGAAATACAGTAGGAGAATTTGGATTGGGACAAAGGAACGAAGGAGGAAGTCGGCTGGTTGAATTCTGTACTGATCATAACTTTTTCTGCCAATACTTGGTTAAAACACCACAAACGACGGATATATACGTGGACAAGACCTGGAGACTCTGGAAGGAATAAAAATAGACTTCATTATGATTAGGCAGAGGTTCAGAAACCAGGTGTTAGATTGCAAAACTTTCCCAGGAGCAGACGTAGACTCTGACCACAACTTGTTGGTCATGAAATGCCATCTGAAGTTGAAGAAAGAAAAGAATGCAAAGAGACGGGATCTAGACAAGTTGAAAGAAAAGTGTGTGAGGGATTGTTTCAAAGAACATGTTGCACAAAGACTAAATGAAAAGGCTTAAGGAAACACAATACTGGACGTGTGGATAGTTATGAGAAATGAAGTCAGTAGGGCTGCTGAAGAAACGTTAGGAAGGAAGAAAAGATCAACTAAGAATCAGTGGATAACTCAGGAGATACTAGACCTGACTGATGAACGACGAAAATACAAGAATGCTAGAAATGAAGAGGGAAGAAAAGAACACAGGCGATTAAAGAATGAAGTGGATAGAACGTGCAAGGTAGCTAAGAATGAATGGCTGAAGGAGAAGTGCAAGGATGTCGAAGGTTTTATGGTCCTGGGAAAGGTAGATGCTGCGTGCAGGAAAATAAAGGAACCTTTGGAGAAAGGAAATCTAGCGGTATGAATATTAAGAGCTCAGATGGAAATCCACTTCTAGGGAAAGAAGACAAAACACAAAGATGGCAGGACTATATCCAACAGTTGTTTCAGGGTAAAGATATAGATAATTGGGTTCTGGAACATGAAGAATCTGTTGATGTTGATGAAATGGGAGACCCAGTTTTGAGGTCAGATTTTGACAGAGCTATGATTGACCTAAATAGGAACAAGGCACCTGGAATTGATGACAGTCCCTTTGAATTACTTGCTGCCCTAGGAGAAACCAGCATGGCAAGGTTATTCCATTTAGTGTGTAAAATGTATGTGTCAGGAGAAGTAGCATCCGATTTTCGGCAGAATGTTGTTATACCCATTCCCAAGAAAGCCGGTGCTGACAGGTGTAAAAATTACCTCACCATTAGTTTAGTACCTCATGCGTGCGTATTATTTGCAGAAGAATGGAAATACAAGTTGAAGCTGAGTTGGGAGAAGATCAATTTGGCTTCAGAAAACATATAGGTACACTTGAAGCAATCTTGACTTTACGTCTGATCTTAGAGGATCGAATCAAGAAGGACAAGCCCACGTACATGGCGTTCGTAAATCTAGAAAAGACATTCGATATTGTTTGGACCAAGCTATTTAAGATTTTGAAGATGATAGGGATCAGATACCGAGAACAAAGAATTATCTACAATCTGTATCAAAATCAGTCTGCAGGGATAAGAATCGAGGGCTTTGCAAAAGAAGCTGCAATCCAGAAAGGAGTGAGGCAAGGCTGCAGAATCCCTCCCCCCCCTCCTTTTCAATGTTTACATAGAACATGCAGTAAAGGAAATCAAAGAAGAATTTGGAAAGGGAATCACAGTCCAAGGAGAGGATATCAAAACCTTGAGATTTGCCGATGATATTGTTATTTTATCTGAGACTGCAGAAGATCTCGAGAAGCTGCTGAATGTTATGGATGAAGTCTTGGGTAAGGAGTACAAGATGAAAATAAATAAGTCCAAAACAAAAGTAATGGAGTGCAGTCGAACGAAGGCAGGTGATGCGGAAAATATTGAATTATTAAATGAAGTCTTAAAAGAAGTAGATGAATATTGTTACTTGGGTAGGAACATAACTAACGATGGCAGAAGTAAGGAGGACTTAAAATGCAGACTAGCACAGGCAAGGAAGAGCTTTCTTATGAAAAGAAATTTGCTCACTTCAAACATTGATATAGGAATTAGAAATATGTTTTTGAAGACTTTCGTGTGGAGCGTGGCATTGTATGGAAGTGAAACATGGACGATAACTACTGTAGCTCAGAATAAAAGAGAATAGAAGCTTTTGAAATGTGGTATTACAGAATAATGTTGAAGGTGAGATGGATAGATCGAATGACGAATGAAGAGATACTGAATCGAATTGGTGAGAGGAGATCGATTTGGCTAAATTTGACGAGAAGAAGAGATAGAATGATAGGACACATCTTAAGACACCCAGGACTTGTTCAGTTGGTTTATGAAGGAAGTGTAGGTGATAAGAACGGTATGGATAGACCAAGGTATGAATATGACAAGCAGATTAGAGCAGATGTAGGATGCAATAGTTACGTAGAAGTGATAAGTTTAGCACATGGTAGGGTGGCATGGAGCACTGCATCAAACAAGTCTATGGACTGATGACTCAAACATTATTTTTATTATTATTATTATTATTATTATTATTATTATTATTATTATGTATAAATAATTCAAATGAACCCTATTTCACAAAGTATTCTAGAAAACATAATTAATTTCGTATGGATATTTCTAGCCGACTGCAGCCCTTGTAAGGCAGACCCTCCGATGAGCGTGGGCGGCATCTGCCATGTGTAGGTAACTGCGTGTTATTGTGGTGAAGGATAGTGTTATGTGTGGTGTGTGATTTCCAGGGATGGTGGGACAAACCCCCGAGACACTGGAATTAACCAATGAAGGTTAAATTCCCCGACCCGTCCAGGAATCAAACCCGGGACCCTCTGAACCGACCGCTGACTATTCAGCCAACGAATCAGGCAGAAAATATAATGATGGTGATTTACAGAAGCAGTTTACGAATGATGCGATGTATGAAAATTAGGAAATGTTTGTAACAGCATATCTGTATGAACATCCGACTCGTTGGCTGAAAGGTCAGCGTACTGGCGTTCGGTTCAGCTGGTCCCGGGTTCGATTCCCGGCCGGGTCTGGGTTTTTAACCTTAATTGCTTAATTCCAATGGCACGGGGGCTGGATGTATGTGTTGTCTTCTTCATCATTTCATCCTCATCACTATGCGCAGGTCTCCTACAGGTGTCAACTAGAAAGGCCTGCACCTGGCGACCTCAACCCGTCCTGGGATATCCCGGCACTAAAAGCTATACGACATTTCATTCTGTATGGAAATATGATACAGTGGTTGTGAAAGTTGAATATTACAGCACGTCAATTGAGAGTCCAAATCAAATCTTGCTCCAGCAAACACAGGACAATAAAATATTAAATAATCATCTGTTTGAGTAGAACCACAAAATGAAGAATATTCACATGTGAAAAGAACTTTAAAACGTTCAAAATATGATTCGAAATTTTCATGGCCTGACATAAATTGTGTTAACTCACAATTTGGCACCAACATTTTGCACCGAAGTCGGTTGTAAACTGTCGGAAAATATAGTCTTCAAGTAACGGGTCCATTTGAAGCAGACGTCCAAAGGAGGGAGGTTCCACTGATTCAAATCTATTTTTCAATAATCGCATATATACATAAAAAATGATATTCAAAGGGTTAAGCAGCGAACGATTTGGTAAGTTGCTACGAGATTAAAGAGAAGTATAGATGAGGGTAACAAGAACTGGAATGCGGAAGGAAGCGTGCTGCTAATAGACATAGCCCGATCTGACACGTTAATATTGTTCTGTGTTTGCAGACGATGCTAACCGTTGCTGGGACGAGTGAGCAGGCAGAATTTGCTCGCTTAATGAGATCTGTCGTGCAATGGAGAACACCGGGTGTGGGATTTGAATGGAGCAGTGAGCATGCACGGGCTCAACTTAGCTATTCATGAGGCCTCTGCATTTACAAAGGATTGCAGGTGGCAGATGACATGGACAGTTAGTCAATTATCTAGGAAAAACAGAGAGGAATGAATGGAGAAAGGAAGTGATATGATCATCCGTATGACGAGTGCAACCCATACTTTGCTCGCTATCAAAACAGGCTGCTCTGCAAATTTTAATAAATGTAAACAAGATTTCTAAAATATATTGAATTTCTCTTATTCAGTTAACTTTGACAACTGTTCTAAAATCAAATGAGTGAGTTGGCCAAGTCGGTCGGTAGATGCAGAGTTGATCTCGGCCCATAAGTAGCCACGGCTAGTCCGTGGTCCAACAGCTTACTCTACCATGGTTCTTCCCCTCTGCATTCGGGAGACGGGACAGGTCTGGACCTCACGGCTGGCTCCAACCATCGGCTATCCTGAGGATATTTTTCCGTGTTCTTCCATTCTACTGCACTAATGCGAATGCCGGGACTGTTCATAGTAAAGGCCACGGCCACCATCCCCTCCCCTTGTCCGAGCATCTCTTTCACCGTAACAAATCTCTCGGCCTGAGAGATGCCGTCACCATTTAAGAGGCCCGCCTCTCCCTTCGGGAGAGGAATGAAAATATTTTAGTAGTAGTAGTTGGTCAAGTCTTCACATCCTTCTATTCAATTGTCAACAGTGAACAAATTTCCAGCTCTCTGTACACACAATAATCTTGTTAAACACACTGCTGTCCATTTTAATATAAATGGTCGAAAATAGATATTTAGTTCTATTATACAACTGTAACCGATAGCGAGATCCAGAAGTTTTATTAACTCACAAAAAGGAAATGCAAGTTTCACCTCACTTTTGGTTGTCAACGTATCAAGCAGTGAGATCGTTTCTTGTATGCACTGTATTTATTGTAAACTACAAGTATTCAACTGGTTTCAAAGCAAATTGGATTAATAAAGCCACTGGCCAGGAAAACAAAAACAAACAACACACCCATCATTTCTTCTACATTCTTCACATCCTTTACCACCTCCTAAATCATTCACCGCTACCTCTACCTGCCCGCATCTCTTGGTTCGACCATCTAGGTGGCCCGCCCCACACCTTTAAGTCTGGGGAATGAAAACATTCATAGATAGTAGGTAGACTGGCCTAGGGATATAGGTCATGCAGCTGTAAACTTACAATTAATATATTGTTCATACACTGACTGACAGAGCAAATGCAACACCAAGAAGGAGTGCTCAGAACCTTATGCCAATTGCAGGGTAGACTGACGTCACTGAGGTATGCTCATGATGTGAAATGCGCCGCTGTGCTGCGCACGTAGCGAACGATAAATGGGACACGGCGTTGGCGAATGGCCCACTTCGTACCGTGATTTCTCAGCCGACAGTCATTGTAGAACGTGTTGTCATGTGCCACAGGACACGTGTATAGCTAAGAATGCCAGGCCGCCGTCAACGGAGGCATTTCCAGCAGACAGACGACTTTACGAGGGGTATGGTGATCGGGCTGAGAAGGGCAGGTTGGTCGCAGCCGATACCCATAGGGATGTGTCCACGGTGCAGCGCCTGTGGCGAAGATGGTTGGCGCAGGGACATGTGGCACGTGCGAGGGGTCCAGGCGCAGCCCGAGTGACGTCAGCACGCGAGGATCGGCGCATCCGCCGCCAAGCGGTGGCAGCCCCGCACGCCACGTCAACCGCCATTCTTCAGCATGTGCAAGACACCCTGGCTGTTCCAATATCGACCAGAACAATTTCCCGTCGATTGGTTGAAGGAGGTCTGCACTCCCGGCGTCCGCTCAGAAGACTACCATTGACTCCACAGCATAGACGTGCACGCCTGGCATGGTGCTGGGCTAGAGCGACTTGGATGAGGGAATGGCGGAACGTCGTGTTCTCCGATGAGTCACGCTTCTGTTCTGTCAGTGATAGTCACCACAGACGAGTGTGGCGTCGGCGTGGAGAAAGGTCAAATCCGGCAGTAACTGTGGAGCGCCCTACCGCTAGACAACGCGGCATCATGGTTTGGGGCGCTATTGCGTACGATTCCACGTCACCTCTAGTGCGTATTCAAAGCACGTTAAATGCCCACCGCTACGTGCAGCATGTGCTGCGGTCGGTGGCACTCCCGTACCTTCAGGGGCTGCCCAATGCTCTGTTTCAGCAGGATAATGCCCGCCCACACACTGCTCGCATCTCCCAACAGGCTCTACGAGGTGTACAGATGCTTCCGTGGCCAGCGTACTCTCCGGATCTCTCACCAATCGAACACGTGTGGGATCTCATTGGACGCCGTTTGCAAACTCTGCCCCAGCCTCGTACGGACGACCAACTGTGGCAAATGGTTGACAGAGAATGGAGAACCATCCCTCAGGACACCATCCGCACTCTTATTGACTCTGTACCTCGACGTGTTTCTGCGTGCATCGCCGCTCGCGGTGGTCCTACATCCTACTGAGTCGATGCCGTGCGCATTGTGTAACCTGCATATCGGTTTGAAATAAACATCAATTATTCTTCCGTGCCGTTTCTGTTTTTTCCCCAACTTTCATCCCTTTCGAACCACTCCTCCTTGGTGTTGCATTTGCTCTGTCAGTCAGTGTATTACCAATTATAGTCCCACGGCTGGGAAGAGGCCTCTCCCAATTGTTTCTATTAAATACTGTCTCAGGCTATCATCGGCCATGCTTTAGCTCGTCACACCATCTTCTTCTATGACTTTGCCTTTGTCTCAGTCTCTCCAGGAGTACTCATACCATGGCTGTCTTTCTGCACCTGTCATTTGGACTTCTCACGACACTTCTTGCACGTTTCTATTTAACGGACATAGCTTGTATCAAGGCGTTTATGTTTCGATTTCTCAGACTTTCCTGCTTTTTTTTCTTTCTTTCTTTCTTTCTCTCTTTCTTTCTTTCTTTCTTTCTTTCCTTAATACGTTTACCCTCCAGGATTGCTCTCCCCCTCGAACTTAGCGAGGAATTCCACCTCTACCGCCTCAAGGGTGTCCTGGAGCGTGAGACCTAGTGTCGAGAGATACAACTGGGAAAGAGGATCAGTACCTCACCCAGGTGGCCTCACCTGCTAAGCTGAACACGGGCCTTAGGGGTATGGAGAGACTGGAAGAGATAGAAAAGAAAGAGGGAAGGAAGGTGCCGTGGCCTGAAGTTAGGTACATCCCAACATTTGCCTGGAGGAGAAGTGGGAAACCCCGGAAGACCGATTTGAGGATGGGTGAGGAGGGAATAGAAACCCCTCTACTCTGTTGACATCTTGTGGGTGAATGGAGCCCGTTTCAGGCCTCGTACCAGAGCCGGGAATCGAACTCGGGCCTCAGGAGCTGGCAGCTAGTCACACTAGCCACTACACCACAGAGGCGGACTTTTCTCCGACTTACGTTCAGCAAACTTCTCTCCGTCGCCCTCTGTGCCACTATAATTTGATTTTCTTGTTTTAAAGTTAGTGCCTAGGTTTGATAGACATGCGTGAGTGTAGAAATAATGCACGAATTCAATATTTTCCTTAAAAAACAAGGAGGTAGGTAATTCATTTTTCATATAGCTTCGTAAGCACCAATGATATGTCCGGCTCCATGGCTAAATGGTTGCGTACTGGCCTGTGGCTCAAGGGTCCTGGATTTGAGTATTGGTCACGTCGGGGATCTTAACCTTTGTTGGTCAATTCCTATGTCTCGCGGACCGGGTGTGTGCGACGTCTTCATCATTAGAATTCGTCAGTGATAGGGCCCCTTCTTCACAGACCTGCAGGTTTCCTAGAAGGTGTCAACTCAAAGGACCTGCACCAGGCCTCACCGAATTACTATTATTAGCTGCAATATTATTTCTTTCTTAATCTGTTTACCCACCCGGTTTGGTTATTCGCCCACGGACTCAGCGAGTAATCCCACCTCTACCGCCTCAAGGGCAGTGTTCTTAAGCGTGAGACATTTGGACGAGGATACTGCTGGGGAGGAATACCAGTTCCTCACCCAGGTAGCCTCACCTGCTATCCGAAACAGGAGCCTAGTGGGAGATGGGAATATTGGAAGGGATAGAGAACGAAGAGGGAAGGAAGCGGCCGTGACCTTAATTAGGTACTATCCCGGCATTTGCCTGGAGGAGGAGTGGGAAACCGTGGAAAATCACTTCGAGGAGGGCTGAAGAGGGAATCGAACACCCCCCCCCCCGCCCTTCTACTCAGTTGACCACCGGAGGCTGAGTGAATCCCGTACCAGCCCTCGTACCACTTTTCAAATTTCATAGTGGAGCCGGGAACCGAGCCCGGGAATCCGGGGATGGCAGCTAATCACACTAACCGTTACACCACAGAGGCGGGTTGCAAAGTGTTTTTCAAGCTCTAATTCCTTTGTTCTTTGATTTCTAAGTAAGAGTTTCCATTGAATTATAGGTTCTGCCCAGGGTATGTAAACGTCTGTATTTATTCCAGAAAAAGACGGATTATTGTTATTGGTGGTTTGTCCGGAGCATCCTCCATGAGCTTTGTTTCCATGATTCAGCAGATCTTGGGTTTCAAATCCACCTTCAGATATCCAAGTTTGATTGTACTGTATAATATTCTGTTATTGCATTTAAATTCTTTGAGCCTCCATCTCCAAATATGTTTGGCTGTCGGCTTTATCAGAATAACACCGTTAGGTTCTGTTGATTGTGTGGTCTTGCGGTCAAATGTATTATTAAAAATGTTTCACCGAGCTCATTACCTGCAGTCGCTGAAGTTCGGCCTGTATCCACTATTCGGGAGATAGAGGATTCAAACCCCGCTGTCGGTAAACCTTGAAGATGGTTTTCCCTGGTTTCCTATTTTCACACCAAGAAAATGCTGGGGCTGTACCACTCCTAGCCCTTCCCTTTCACATCGTCGGACAGGAAACCTACATGTGTCGGTGCGACGTAATGCAACTTGTAAAAAAAAAGGAAAAAAAGAAAAAACAGGTTTCAGAGCGCAAATCTGATGAATTTAAATAAAAACATGTGTATGTACTATCGTGATAGACAGCTGTTGATTGGCTCAATGTTCTGTTTCGTGAATATATTCCCAACACCAGTTATAAAGAAAAACTTCAAGACTGTTTTTTAATGTATCAATCTTATGTTTAGTTGTGTTTTTTTTTTTGCTAGTGGCTTTTCGTCGCACCGATAGGTCTTACGACGATGGTATAGGATAGGCCCATGAGTTGGAAGGAAGCGGCCGTGGCATTAATTAAGGTGTGAAAATGGGAAACCACTGAGAACCATCTACAAGGCTGCCGTCAGTGGGATTCTAACCCAGTATCTCCCGAATGCGAGCTCATAGCCGCGCGCCCCTAACCGCACGGCCAACTCACCCGGTATGTTTAGTTGTAAAATAGGAATATTTTCAATTACATCATTAAAACACCGTGCAATTCAATACTTTTTCTTCACCTCCTGACGATTTTTAAACTCCCTAACTCGTCGCCATAAGACCTATCTGTGTCGGTGCGACGTAAAGCCCCTAGCAAAAAAAAAAAATAAACTCCCTAATGGGGATGGAGGGTCGAACTCCGTCGCACATGTGGATTTCGGTCCTTTTACGGCCTGATGTCGTTCCTGAATCCAACGCCATGTGGAGGATTGTATTTCTGTGGAGGCTGCTTGTGTGATATAATAATGTAATTTAGTGTGTCTATTTCTAGCCGAGTGCAGCCCTTGTACGGCAGACCCTCCGATGAGTGTGGACATCATCTGCCATGTGCAGGAAACTTCGTGTTACTGTAGTGGAGTATGAGTTGCAAGTGTGTGGAGAGACCTCAAACACCCAGTCAACGAGCCAAGGGAATTGACCAATTTGTTAAAATCTCCGAGCAAGCCTGAAATCGAACACGGGGCCCTCTGAAATATGCCAACCATTCAGCCAAGGAGCCGGACGTTTGTATGGTATGATAGGTGGATATGAAGAAGAGTGCAGTCGGACAAACACAAACACCCAGTTCTCTAGTAAGAGGATTTACGCAGACGCGTATGAAATGCCGAACACATCGGGACATAGGGTCTCTACATTAACGTTTCAACCAAGTTTTCTATAGAACCGAAGCCCTCTACGTTAAGTCGGAGAGACTCTTGGATACCATGAGGGAAAGAAGGATTGATTTCTATGGACAGATATTTTGAATGAATCCTGACAGATTAACTAAAGAGATCTTCTAATCCTTTTACCAATGGGGAAAACTATAACATTGATTTGATTTGATTTGATTTGATTTGATTTGATTTGATTTGATTTGATTTGATTTGATTTGATTTGATTTGATTTGATTTGATTTGATTTGATTTGATTTGATTTGATTTGATTTGATTTGATTTGATTTGATTTGATTTGATTTGATTTGATTTGATTTGATTTGATTTGATTTGATTTGATTTGATTTGATTTGATTTGATTTGATTTGATTTGATTTGATTTGATTTGATTTGATTTGATTTGATTTGATTTGATTTGATTTGATTTGATTTGATTTGATTTGATTTGATTTGATTTGATTTGATTTGATTTGATTTGATTTGATTTGATTTGATTTGATTTGATTTGATTTGATTTGATTTGATTTGATTTGATTTGATTTGATTTGATTTGATTTGATTTGATTCGATTCGATTCGATTCGATTCGATTCGATTCGATTCGATTCGATTCGATTCGATTCGATTCGATTCGATTCGATTCGATTCGATTCGATTCGATTTGATTCGATTTGATTTGATTTGATTTGATTTGATTTGATTTGATTTGATTTGATTTGATTTGATTTGATTTGATTTGATTTGATTTGATTTGATTTGATTTGATTTGATTTGATTTGATTTGATTTGATTTGATTTGATTTGATTTGATTTGATTTGATTTGATTTGATTTGATTTGATTTGATTTGATTTGACTTGACTTGACTTGACTTGACTTGACTTGACTTGATTTGATTTGATTTGATTTGATTTGATGTCTGTCATTGTTATACGTTTTATGCAGCCTGTTTCACGTGTAGGCCACTTTCCATCTTCCGGAAGACATTTCTTACGATTATGTGTTTTCTGAAACTCTCTTCACCTTGTCACTTCCCTCAGAAAACTGGAGTGACGCGTCTCGAAAGTTACGACTATCTTGATTGGGCCAAGACCCACAGGCAAAGAACCACTGCCCTAAGGTATTAACACCTTCCTCCTCCGGTTCGCCGTCAAGGGACACAGAAGTGGTTATTTATGTGACAGTGAGTACTGACTCGCTGGTTATTTATTTCTGTAGCAGGCTGTGTTTTTTTCGGTGGCAGCTGAAGTAAGACGGTAGGAAACCTAGCTTCAGGCAAGTTTATATAGCATCGCTGCAGAGAACTCAATCTTCCCTCTGACAGCGAACGTGACGCATTTCGACTAAAAGGTAATGAGGAGATATTGGCTCTCGATCTGCTCGAGGTGAAGTCAACCTTCAAGAAGTTATACTAGCGTAGAATACTTATAATAACGATTTTAAAACCATGGTTATATTTCATTCCGTTCAAAATTATATGTATATAATTCCTAACGCATCTCCTAGTGGGTACCAAAATTTAACCCCCAAGGGGCTTACCACATTCTGAAGTGTGGTTCGATGACACAGAGCCTCAGTCAGATGAAGTTCATATTATATCTGCATTTACTTTTACTCGGATTAGCGATTCTTAACTTTTTCCACCTTTCATGGCCCTAAACATTCTTTAGCCCATAGCCTCACTCGTCAAAGGATCAAACTTATTTCTTTTCTCTTGCAAATACACTTAAGAGGTCTTGAAGATTCTATTGTTTAGTCCGTTGAAACGATAATCGTCGAGTTAGATAGATTCGTGGAACAGATGAATCAAACACCGGGCAAGTTGGCCGAGTGGTTAGGGGTGCGCGGCTGTGAGCATGCATCAGGGAGATAGTCGGTTCGAGCCTCATTGTCGGCAGCACTGAAGATGGTTTTCCGTGGTTTCTCATTTTCAAACCAGGCAAATGCTGAGCCTGTACCTTAATTAAGGCCACGGTCACTTCCCTCCCATTTCTAGCCCTTTGCCATTCCACCGTCGCCGTAAGACCTATCTGTTTCGGTGCGACGTAAAACAAATTGTAAAAAAGCAATCAGTCAATCACCGAACAAGTTTGGGTCACGTAGCTAATAGCTTGCATTCGGTAGATAGCAGCCTTGAAGATGGCTTTCCGTGGTTTTCCATTTTTACACCAGGCAAATGCTGGCTACAGTCGCTTTCTTCCAACTCTAGCCCTTTCCTATCCCACCGTCGCCATAATAAGAACTATCTGTGACGGTACGACTGACACAGGTGTAGAATATATTGGAAGTGGAAAATGTTTGTAGGGGATTTTATTTGTAAATATTTTTAAGTAGTACTTACTGTATGATCTGGAGTGTTGTGCTAGAAAATTGTATTTGTTTTCCGTTCAGCTACCTAACCTGTACAGTATAAGAAATATTGTTCTACATAGGTTGCTTGTAACTAGTAGATTACACTTCTATATTTACTGGAACAGTCCAGAAAGTTTGTGACGCGAATTTTTGAACACGGTGTGTTGGCCTTTGTTAGTTACGCATTCTAGGAATATGTTCTTACTATTCTGGAAATGGAAGATTCGCGATCGCATGTGTTCGAGAATGTTATTTAAACATTGCGACCGAAGGAAGTGTTGCGATTGGTCAATCTGGGCAAGCTCCTGTGTTCTAATTGGCTACTCCAAGGCCAGGCTTCCATTCAAAAGCGGCTAGGCAGCATTTCGTGGGTGGTCTGAAGTCTCTGAGCCGTCTTGGTCTTGGCCTGCCGAGCCTGCCGAAGTTTTGACGCCTCCTCGGTACCAGAATGGGCTGCCTTAGGGTAAGAGCTGTTGTTTTCTGTCCGGCTTTAAGTTTGGTGTAGCACAGGAGATTACCCTAATCGCCACTATTATGTTGTTCAAATTTTTGAAAGGTTAATTTAACTTCACTCTATATTGTAATAGCGTATTGGTTTCCTTTTACCTCCTGGATTGTATTGCCAACTTGGTTTGTAAATTGATGTACCGTAGTTGCTTGACTCTTTGAACTTATAGGAAGATCTCGTCAAAGAATATATAACTTATGTGTCTCTAAGAACATGTATCTGTATCTTACGAAAGGTGTATCAGTATTTTCCACATTGACTGAAAGTGTTCGTAATTTATTTGTTTTTGTAAAGTCCATTTTGTAAATAATATTTTGAAAATCAAAGATCACTGTTAATTTTTCCAAAAACCGCAACCTAGACATCTCAATGCCCCTGGTAGGTTCCCAGTACCGTCCCACGTTCCTTGTTTCTTATCATCAAGTTGCCCTCACTGATATTTACTTCTGCTGTTTTCGCCACAGTTCATTACATGATTATGGTGTGTATAGTCTTTAGGTACATTGTAATTTGATTTTCTTTCCTCCCTTTAACTGTGTTTGTGTAACCGCTGTAGTACCGCTTACATTACAATATACTATCGGCAGCCTTGAAAATGATTGCTTCTGGTTTCATATTTTCATACCAGGAAAATGCCGGGGCTGTGGAGCAGTAAACTCATTGAAACCATCTCCAAAACCTTATTATTTCAAACCCTTTCATCTACCTTCGTAATTAAGTGCCTAAGCTAGGCGTTTAACACACAGTAAAGAAAATAAAATCACCAGCATCACCACAAACATATCCCTATAGATATGGTTGCAGTTTTCTTCTTCAGTTATATCAAATCATCCCCGTGCAGGCCATGACGGCCCTTGGAGGAGTGGAAGGTAAAGGTTTCCACTATTCGTAACCTCGGCACTTGGTGGGGTAGAGTGTTTAGCCCTACGCCCGGCCGCCTTTGCCCCCAGGAATTAACCTGGTACTCATTTTTTGTGTAGACTGAGTGAACCTCAGGGCCATGTGCACCTTCAGAATTGGAAATCTAGTTTCTATTCAGTTATTTAATTATAAATTTAATTGAGAATTATTTTACTGTCAATATTTTTCTTCTTTCTTCAATTCGCCTTTTTTTTTTTTTTTTTTTTTGCTAATTGCTTTACGTCGCACTGACACAGATAGGTCTTATGTCGACCATGGGACAGGAAAGGACTAGGAGTGGGAAGGAAGCGGCTGTGGCCTTAATTAAGGTACAGCCCCAGCATTTGCCTGGTGTGAAAATGGGAAACGACGGAAAACCATCGTCAGGGCTGACGACAGTGGCGTTCGAACCTACTGTCTCCCGAATACTGGATTCTGGCCGCACTTAAGCGACTGCAGCTATCGAGCTCGGTTTTCTTCAATTCGTAGATGATGGATGTCGCAGTAACACGGCTGAGTTTTCGGTGATGCTAGCACAGGAATGGATTGAGCTATACAGGAGCAATCATGTCCTTAATTAATATAGAGACTTATCATTTCCGTTGTGCGAAAGTTTGAATCAACAGGAAACCATCGTAAAGAGCTGCGAACCAAGAGTGCGGTTTCGGGGTCCACCATCTCTTGCACGCAACGCACACAGCACAGTGGGCTTACGGAGAGTTCCAAGTTGTAATATGGTAACCACTGAGTGAGTGGCCACGGAGCTGTCAGCTTGCATTCGGGAGATGGTGGGTCAATAATGGGGAGAACATAGGAGAAGAGACAAAGTATAATTGTAAGGCGTTAATGTAATTAATTTCAATGAACCTGTAAAGAATGCGTAGGCTACGCATAGCTCGGAATTTTATTTATTCCATATGAGCAGAGAAGATCATTCGATTGTAACACCTAGGTCTCTTACCTGAGAAGCCGATTGCAGTGTATTTCCCTGGATGTTATGGGCAGTGTTCATTCCTTGCTTAATCACTTAAGAAGATATTGTGTGTTACACTTCTTAACATTGGGGGGAAGATTTCTTAAACCAGTCACCATACGAATTGAGAAATGTTTGTAATTATCCCTTCAATCGAGGGACGGGACTGCGTCTAAGTACCGCACTGTCCAAAGATGTCCCTTAAGCTCCTCCTGATAACGTCAATAGGGGAATCATTAATTATATTTGAAGACAATTTACTATAGCCTCTTTAGAAATTAGATTTTGGCATAATTTCCATCCAATTGGGAAGATATAGTAGATTACAGGTAATACTTGTGGCAAATGCAGTCACAATGGCAGGCTGCGACCACATGCGTTGAACGTTGGTTTAAACACAGGATACGGACATGATTGATCACCACTTATATGAAGAGAAGCAGGTAATTCTACCTTGACGCTAAATTGGAAATTAATTATTTCATGATTACCCACTCGTGTAGGCTGATTGGATCACGATACCCGTAATCCAAAATAATACTCAGCAGCTTATAACCTGATCTTCGATATAGCAGTCATATTTCAGTGAAGTTAATTAGTGAATAAAATGGGGTTTTCATTTATTAAGTTAAGAGAGGGAGATCAGATTTTACTGTCTATTTACTAAATCACTTTCAAAATCGTTCCAACTCACCCCTTTATGAAGCCAAAAGTTTTCACCCAATGATCTATACCTGTCACCATTTAAATTATATCATTCTCAGTGTATCGATTATTCAGGAACTCCTTTAGTTTATTTATATCTCTGAGGAAATTATTTACACTACTCTAACTTATTAGGTTTGTTCATGGTTCAGAACTTGGTAATGATGTGCTGAAAGCTCGAAGCTAACATTTTATTTATTTATTTATTTATTTATTTATTTATTTATTTATTTATTTATTTATTTATTTATTTATTTATTTATTTATTTATTTATTTATTTATTTATTTATTTACTTATTTATTTATTTATTTATTTATTTATTTGGAAACCAAAACTGCGGGATGCCGAATTACAGTTTCGAAATGAACAAAACTATTTACAGTTTAATAGCAAAATGCAAACATTAAAAAAAATAAAAGAAAAGCATTGAATAAGTGTCATCTAATGAGAAAAGTAGCGGAAGGATATTAAAAAATTAACAAGATAACTGTAGACTCACCGACAATTAACAATGGAACAAAAAAGCAAAAGAAAAGAACGAGAAAAAATAAAGAATGAAAGAAAAACGAAGAGAAGAACTTACAGCTGGGCACAGTAAGATAAATACACATATGACACATAAGTAACAGTATAGCACAGTAAAAACATAAATATTACATTATGTAGAACAGAGGGAACAGCAATGAGAAGGAATAAAAGGAATATGAAGGAAAATGGCTAGGTTAAGTTAAGTAAGAATCGATTAAAGGAGGCATACGAAGAAAAAACGTCAAAGTTCCTGTCAGAAAATGAAGAGTTAAGGAAGGTTAGAATGTCGATAAATAAAGTTATTTGAACAAGGCTGATGCGGAACGCGGAATATGAAAGGGTGGATTTATCCTGGTTTTGCGAGTTGGAACATGTAGGGTAAAGAAGGATGCAAGTTCAGGTGAACCCGTTAACAACGCTATATAGGAATCTAGGTTCGGCTACTTTCCTGGGAGTATATAAGGGGTGAAGGTTTAACTTATCCATCATCTGATTGCTGCTCAAGTTTCGACACTCAGGTACTCTGACTCTAACAATGGCACAGAAGATTAACTGCAAGTGGCCAATGTGATTCAGTTAAGTTGGTGAAGAGGTAGACCGAATGGGAGACGCGAATTCAATAATCGGTAGGATACATAGTACGCTCTGAGGGCGTGGATATCAGTGATGTCAGAAAATCTGTACAGCAAACCTAGAAATGACACTGGTCATGAGGTTATCTGCTGTATAGGGGGGACAAATAACAATTTACTGTCAAACAATACTATTACGTCATTTCGTTCTCTTAGAGTTGGGAACGGGTTACCGAGGAGGAGAATTTACTGAGAATAAAGCATTTACGATGCGCGATTGAAAGGGAAGAACGCTTCATGAAGTCAGCAATACTCAAAATAAAATTCATAACACTATGGAAGGTTCAAACTATAAAGCTGTAATTAGGAATTCTAGATGGGAGTTGAGCTCCTAATATGTGATCATAATACGTTTTGATTAATCTGTTTTCGAGTTTGAATTTAGAAGAACACTGTGTTTAATTTCCTTGAACTGCAGAAAGTACACGCTGAACATTTCGAGGCATGAAATAAATAGAGCCCTAAATCCCTTCCTGTGTAATTGTGATCCCTGCGTACAAAACCATGAATGCCAATTTTTCCACAGTAGCGAGTGGCTAAGGAGGCCTTTTTGACTGTATATCCAACAGGTCTTACACATGTTCAAGAGGGCTTATATACTTAGAGCTAATAGGGGATTATAAAGTTGTTTTATTGTCGAGAGAATGTCTAGGGAATACGAAAAATGGTCTGATGTGATATCCTGTTTGTATGCCACCAGTCTGAACACCGTCAACACACTGTTGTATTACACTCAACAATTACAAACTATGATTTCATGTTGAAGTTAGTCATAAAATCCCGCGTGAGTCAGAATAAAAATATTGCCTTGAATCTTCTTTCCGGTACGACGTCCTGTATGATTGCGAAGATCACTGCGGTGAGAGCAAAAGTACGTTTCATCAAATTATTACCCCAGCATGTTATTCCTCGGCAGTAGGCCGGTCTGAATCGATGTTGTGGAGTGTGAATGATACATTTACTGCCCGTAATCCAACTGCTGTTTCCGGACCATCTGACGTGCACTGCTGTATGGTGGATTGGTCTTTGAGCCTTCATTAGACCACTGCTGCCAAACACGTTGTACCGTATGACCTCAGCTACCAAAATTAGGACATTGTGAAGTTGAAGAAAGCGGGGAAAAAGTGAAATTCTATTGGTCAGATATTATAAATAAAAAAACGAACCCCATGGAACTACAGCCCAGAAGGGACATGGACTTCCAAGCGACTGCTGCTCAGCCCGAAGGGCTGCAGATTACGAGGTGTCGTGCGGTTAGCACGACGAATCCTCTCGGCCGTCATTCTTGCCTTTCTAGTCCAGGGCCCCTATCTCACCGCCAGACAGCTCCTCATTTCTAGTCACGTAGGCTGAGTGGATATCGAACCAGCCAGATCCAGGTAAAAATCCCTGGCCTGGCCGTGAATCGACCCCGGGGCCTCCGAGTAACAGGCAGGCACGCTACCCCTACACCGCGGTGGGACGGATATTTTGGCTGAGTTAATTTTATGTGTCGTCTTCGTCATCGTTTCATCTTCTTCAAACCGAGCTCGATAGCTGCAGTCGCTTAAGTGCGGCCAGTATCCAGTATTCGGGAGATAGTAGGTTCGAACCCCACTGTCGATAGCCCTGAAAATGGTTTTCCGTGGTTTCCCATTTTCACACCAGGCAAATGCTGGGGCTGTACCTTAATTAAGGCCACGGCCGCTTCCTTCCCACTCCTAGCCCTTTCCTGTCCTGTTGTCGCCATAAGACCTATCGGTGTCAGTGCGACGTAAAAGAACTAGCTAAAAAAATAGCATCTTCTTCAAAAGTGCTGTACCTGGCGAGCCGAACATATCCTCAGACACATCCGGCACTAAAAGCCATACGCCATTTCATTTCATTTATATATGGCCTATATAAGTGTGTTATTTTTTCAGAAATTTAAACGTTTTATAAGTTCATTCTCATAGTAATGCTTCAGGGTGATGCGGGGTATTCCATTGGACGACAACGATCGTAGTAACATATATTTCCTTCTTTCCTTTTCATTCTTTATTTCTTTCTTAATCTTTTTACCCTCTAAGGTCGGTTTTCCCTCTACCGCCTCAACGGCGGTGTCCTGGAGCGTCAGACATCCGGTCGGGAGATAGAACTGGAGAGGAGGACCAGTAGCCCTCCCTGGTGGCATCACCTGTTATGCTAAACAGGGGCCTTGTAGAGGGGTGGGAATATTGGAAAGGATAGAAAAGACAGAGGAAAGGAGGCGGCCGTGGCCTTAAGTTAGGTACCATCCCGGCATTTGCCTGGAGGAGAAGTGGAAAATCACAGAAAACATCTTTGAGAATCGCTGAGGTGGGAATCGAACCCACTTCTACTTACTCAACCTCCCGAGGCTGAGTGGACCCCGTTCCAGCCCTCGTACAACTTTTCAAATTTCGTGCCAGAGCCGGGAATACATTTCATTCATCATTATTGTAAAATGTCCTTACCAGTCCCTGGATTGAAGTCCATTCCTCTAAATGAAAACATATGCAGGTAAACGAAATCTGAAATAATAAAATAATGTAAATATGGAACATTTTGCAGTCTATATGTTATCAAAAGTTTTCAAAAATTGAAAACAGAAGAAAAAGTACATATTCGTAACACTTCTAATTTTATCAGTTACACGAAATATATTCTAAGAGTACTTGTTGGACCGATGGCCTAAATATTAGATCAGTTTAAACAACAAGCAAACAAACATGAACTCTAGATATAACTACTAAGTATAGAAACACAGGAAACCTCAACATAAGTAAAACTATTGGGTCATTTGTCTTGATTTAAACTGTATTTATCGGCACTTCTTACACAAGCCAAAATGTCTTGGTCATTCAGTAGATCCGGATCGCTTTTCCAGAAATACTATAACCTGCTTCCTTGCACATTCAAGGATCATACTGTTGGGAACGGTTACGCTATGTTGATGGATCTTACCCCTACTGTCAATGCAATCCCCATAGCACAACGGTTGTGAAGGTAGTCTATACTTGCAACTCACTTCAGTAAGTTTGCATTCTAACCTATTACTGCATAAAAATCCGGGCTCTAGTCACCACATACTCAGGTTATTATTGAGAGTGTTATATGACTGTTGATCTTCTGATGCAGGTACCACATAAGCGATTGTTTCTCCACTTAACAGCCCATACATGCAGGAACTAAATCCTAGTTTAAGTACTGGTTCCGGATTGTACTGATATAGGCCTAATAGACATTAAGTGATGGTCCACCTCTTGCCATTCATGATGGTTACAGTACTTTTGTGTCCGTTTTGTGTCTTCCACCAAAGTTCCAGTCTCATCCACGGCTGTGACAATATGGAAGCTGCTGGGGTATGCGTGGTGCTGAGTAATGACTTTCAGAGCACGAACAGTGCGTCTGAGTGATATGTAAGGTGTTGCTCATAGTCAGTCCTGCTGCAATAGCACTTTATAGCCCAGTGACGAAAGCAATGGCAAACTACATCACTGTTCATCTTGCCAAGTACGCTTATTGATTTTTGTGGTATCTCTATTGCCACATAGCCTTTGGTGGTGTTATTTGAGGATCCAAACAGCCTTTGGGCTAATGACCTAACAGACAGACAAATACTGGTATCGACGATATTAAAAGGAAACTGTGACATCTCTAGAACATCATTACGGGACGGTCGAATTGAAGATCAGTCCGTATATACACTTCTGCCCCACTATAAGTAATGATGGTGTAGTTATTATTGATGGCTTACAGAGTCATACGTTGCATATACAATTTGTTGATCAATTATTTTTATCCTACGTGAAGGGAATCACTCGAGGGAGAAATAATAGTATTGATGACATTCTCAGGTTAATGCAGTACATCATTCATGAGGAATATTTTATGAATAAATACTACACAACCAGTCAGTGTAAAATTAATTTAATTATCTTAATGTTTCCAGGGACAGAAACAATCAGTTTGAAAAGATTAATGTGTTAGATTTTTGTTTGCCATATTTTCCATGTATGTATAAACTCTAAGCTGTTAATGTGTATGATTTCCATGTTTAACTCTTTTTCCAAAATATTTTTACGCTATAGTTGAATCAGATGTTTGTATAATTCAACGGTTTTTATAAAAGTAAAGGAATGGTTCAGAATTTTGATGTTTATTAAGTAAGAATGCTTTCGCTAGCGAGACCTAGTCTTTATAATGCACCATGTCTTCTGGTATAGGCTAGAGCAATTTTGTTACTTTCATTGGTCTGTCTCAGTCTTATCCTTCACTTTGACAATACGAAAGTAACTGAGATATGAGCGATGCTAATAATTCTTTCCTTATGTAACCAGTCCCTGTCATGAATGGTGTCAATGTGTTGGTCATAGGATCGGTTGGTACATGCAATTTAGTGGGCTTGGCAGACTGACACGTGGTAGCAGCTTCTGGCTAAGTGAAGAAAACACCGGGAAGCTACATCACTCCTCATTTCCATAGTACGCCTCTTCAGTGATGCCTAGACCAAATGTGACAGTTAATGATGGAGCTGTTGAGAATTCAATCAGCCTTCGGGTTGATAAGAATTTCATATGTACATTGCTCAGAAATTAAGAGGAATGGTATTTCCGCATCGGTCGTGTCCATAGTAACAAGGAAATGCGCTTTTCAATTTTCCCTAGTCTCTGTCTATCTGCCTCCCTCTATGTATGTATGTACGGGCATTCTGATAAAATGGCTGAAGAGGATTTAATGAAAATCGATATCTAACTTTGGAGGTATGAGGCACTAAAATATAGGCTATACATAATTGTATTCACTCTGAGTGAAATGGTAATTTAGGGAAATGCCTAATCAACGTTATTAATGGTCCTATCGATAAACACTACATAACTTCAGTAATATAGAAATAAATGCATATATTATATATATCTATATATAATCCCCTATATATAATTTATATCTTATACATTATTATCATACCAGCTACTGGCTATGATAAAAGAGATATTTAAAAAATTATACTTCTGTTGCATATTCCATATCAACGCCGAGCATTGCTAACATGGAAGTATGTTTTTTTTCTTTTTTTGCTATTTGCTATACGTCGCACCGATACAGATAAGTCTTTTGGCGACGATGGGACAGGAAAATACTAAGAATGGGAAGGAATCGGCCGTGGCCTTAATTAAGGTACAACCCCAGCATTTGCTAGGTCTGAAAATGGGAAACCGCGGAAAATCATCTTCAGGGCTGCCGACGGTGCGATTCGAACCTACTATCTCCCAAAAATATAAGGGACGATCGCATAAAGAATGAGACTTAGAGTGAATCATGAAAAAAGGACTCCCTTTAGATTAGGTGCCATAAAATCCAAGACTCGGAGGAAAGCTAAAAGTGAAGGTCTAAAACTCACGAAACGGATCATTAATAACATTACATTGACCATTGTTGTGATGTGATTTGTCGATTCTGCTTCCACTCACCTCCGATAGATGGGATTACTACTTGCGTAAATATAGGCTGTAAGTAGCTGGGGAGTTAGATAATTTGCATATTATATATGATTTTCCCGTGAACGATGGGTGTTAGAGCTAGTCTAAAATATTACACAAGAACACGATTAGTATGTATATAAAACTATCCTTGTAAATAGTGTTTTTTGTAATAATTTCTGAAAACTCACAATCCACTGACATGTTGTTTCTTATATAAACTATTCAATTTTTATTTTGAGCATTAATTTGGATTCAAAACATATTTTATTTTGTGAGTCGCGTTACGTTACCGAAAATCTCCTTTTAAATCTCATGTAGGCCTAACTACATTACCTACAAAAGGCAAACGCATCTATTGTTGACAGCAGCGTTCAAATAAATCACTGTTGCGCTAAAAACGATCGATTGTTCTGGGTAGATGGTGCATGTCGGATTGTATGTATCGATTATCCGCTGCACTGATCCATATCATGAGTTGTCTACATGGTGTAGAATGAATTACGACAGATGATACTGCCCGCAAAACAAAAGCGTGCTGTGGGTGGCCACCGAGAAAAAAACAGTATCACTGAAGCATTTTCACCCTTACATTCTTATGGCGTTTGAGAGAATGTTTCGTTTATAAAATAGGAAAGTTGAGGATATCAAACAAATGTATTTAGAGTTCGACATCGTGATCTAGGAAATATTCTAGAGACACCTATCAGATCAACCTGAGTTCCAATCCCCTGTGTTGCCTTGAATTCATGATTCTTGCTGAGGACTGTAACTGTGTGTATTCAATTTAAGTAAAACAACTGACAAAAGAAGTGAACTGAAATTTAGCCCTACGATATTCTATCCAGCCTGAGAGTCTCAGACCGTATATTGCTCGCTTTCTGAGCCCAAGTACACAGCTTCTATCCGGTGGTGTCGGAAGATGTACTGGCACCTAAAAGCATCCTTCAGAACAACAGTCGGACACTGAGTCCTCCGAGAACCGTAAAAGTAGTTAGTAGGACGTGAGACCATTATTAGTGGTTAAAATTAACGTTTGAGTCGTTATTGCTTATTACTTATTTATTTTATAACTTATCTAATTATAGGACTGTCATTGGCACAAGGTGTACTTAATTGGCCAATACAAAACTTAGCATTACTGTTTAACGGTTAATAAAGAAATACTACCCAATAAATCATATTAGCATGGAATATGAAAAATCGTCTACACACAACACAAAACAGAAAGAAAGAAAAATAAGAAGCAAAGAGTACCGAGCACACAGTACTATTGAGTGTATGGATGGTTTATTAAATTTAATATTCAACCATGGATGGCAGCTACCGGTATATTGGTCAAGAGATAGTTTCTTAACCCTAAAACTAGGATAAGAATTTAGGAATTGTTTCCGGGCTCCCTCCATGAAGCCTAACACTGAAATATTTTGCAGTCCATATTTTTTCTTTATAACAGGAGACTGTACGATAGTAAATATTCTTCTGCTCTAAGTCCACTTCTTTCGATTTATTTATTTGTTTATTTGTGGCGAAGTTAGGGCTCTTGACCCTCTCTTACACTTAACCGCATACATTTATTTTATTTTTACAGTATTCATCTAAAATATCATTGTAATCAATTACTGTTATTGAGATATGTAAGTCAGATAAGGAATTACAATAATACAGTTAATTAAGGTTACTACTGATGAAAAATTATAGGATAAATAGAGAGTGGATAATAACAAAATAAATATATCAACTTACAACCTAAAGAATATATCTACAACTAGCTAAAAGGAAAACTTATTCAAATATAAGTGTACTAAAATCGTTGTGACTATGTAGTCTATTTCTACGAACAGTCTATAGCCTTAAACTAGAGTAGTAAGGACGTAAATGGGATAGCCTAAGAACTTAAATCTAGTACGTAATTTTTGGTTTCATTCACACGTCATTCACTCTTACATTCATTCGAGTCAACTGTATGTACTGTGGAGGAATTTACGGTAGGCTGTTTTAAATGCCCTAAACGAGCAAGCCTTTTTAATATCATCCGGGATCGTATTCCATAACCTCGTAGCAGAGACCAGAAATGAATGGCTGTAGGTATTCGTTCGATGCGGTGCTATTTCACGTAGTGATCCGAAACGAGTGTTAATTTCTTGGAACGAAGAAAGAAGCCTAAAATTGGACGATAGAGAGGTGGGGCTGTTTGAAGAAAGCAACTGATATGCGAGGGTCATTTGGTGCGTTTTTCTACGGTCATTTAAACGTAGCCATCCCAACTTTTTGTAGTATGGTGTTACATGAGCATCATGTCGGAGCTGGAAGGCATATCGAATGCAAGAGTTCTGTACACGTTGTAGCTTTGTTGCTTGTTCACAGGTTAGATCAGTCAATAAACTGTCACAGTAGTCAAAGTAGGAAATAGAAGTGTTTGTATGAGTTTTAATTTAAGGTCCAGTGGGAGAACATTTTTATGACGCTTCAAAGGATAAATAGATGCGTGTACTTTTCTGCACACATTGGTTATATGCTCATTCCAGGTCAGAGTCTCATTTAAGGTGACCCCAAGGTTTGTAACAATCTTGGAGTATGGCACTTCGGTATCATCAATGGTAATTGGAGGAGGATTGTGATTACTATTTAGAGCACATAGTAATTTTTTGTGTCCAATTATTATGCTTTTGGTCTAATGTGATACAAATCACACAGTTCGGTCAATGGTCATTCCGTTCTTGCTTGGCGTGGAAAAGCTACTAACTTATATTATATAGCAATGGGCTCCTGTTGGGAAAAGAATGTATCAACGGATAAAGCAGGCATTAAGAGGAGATATCTTAGATAGCTTATGATATCTATTCGCTAATTCCTTCTTCTTTGCTATTGGCTTTACGTCGCACCGACACAAATAGGTCTTATGGCGACGAAGGGATAGGAAAGGACTAGGAGTTGGAAGGAAGCGACTGTGGCTTTAATTAAGGTACAGCCCCAGCATTTGCCCAGTGTGAAAATGGGAAACCATGGAAAACCACCTTCAGCGCTGCCGACAGTGGGATTCGAACCCACTATATCCCGGATGAAAACTCACAGACGCGCACCCCCAACCGCACGGCCATCTCACCCGGTCGCTAATTCTACTAATGTTTCATTGCTATTACATTCTCCTCTTAATGTCTGCTTCTCTTTCCCTACTTCGCTCTTTGGGCAACCTTATTTCACACGTTATTTTTGTCCCTTGACACATTCTTTTCCCAACAGGAGCCCATTCGTATATAATATAGTAGCTTTCTCATTCCAAGAACCCACTAGCCATCACCTTGATGTTTCGTTTGGTGCTGATATCCGTAGCATTTCATCCCTTCCCCCGTCTCTGATATCGACCAATACATAACTGCTCGATTAATATCGTAACCAAGCGAGATGACCATGCGGTTAAGGCCGCGTAGCTATGAGCTTGCAGTTCGGAGGTAATGGGCTCGAATTCCACCGTCGGCAGCCGTGAGAGTGGTTTTCTGTGGTTTCTGATTTTCATACCAGGCTCATTCTGGAGCTGTACCTTAATTAATACCACGGCCACTACATTCGGAATCGTATCACTTTCCTATCCTTGTGATGCTATAAATCTCCAATTCGTTAGATTGGTGTAAAAAGCAATAAATAAATAAAGAAATAAATAAATAAATAAATAAATAAATAAATAAATAAATAAATAAATAAATAAATAAATAAATAAATAAATAAATAAATAAATAAATAAATAAATAAATAAATAAATAAATAAAATAAATAAATAAATAAATAAATAAATAAATAAAAAATTAAATAAATAAATAAATAAATAAATAAATAAATAAATAAATAATATTTTTCCTACCATGCTCTACCCTTCGTTCGTCTTTCTCACTTAACTAATTGCTGCACAGCTTAATAATCCCATTATTATTTTCGCAAATTAACTAACGACTTCATCCACTGCTACAATTGCATCGTCTACTCCCCATAATTTTACCAAAAATTTGCTATAACTACTGAATTCAAAATGAAGAATTGATACAGTGATCATAGCTGTGGAATCTCCATTCTTACATGGAATCCGACAGATATGGGCGTGACTTCTTAATTTCGAGAATCTCAGAAATATTGGACTGCATTCGAAACTCAGCAGCCTTGGTTAGAATTCAGTGACTGTATTACTCAGTTATCACACACTCTGAAATAACCGTACATTCCTCGCCAGGAAGTCAAGAACTGAAGAGAAAATGACTAGCATTCTTGTGGTAGGCGGGGATGAGTAAAAGGCAACACACCGAATCGATAGCTGCAGTCGCTTAAGTGCGGCCAGTATCCAGTGTTCGGGAGATCGTGTGTTCGAACCCCACTGTCGGCAGCCCTGAAGATGGTTTTCCGTGGTTTCCCATTTTCACACCAGGCAAATGCTGGGGCTGTACCTTAATTAAGACCACGGCCGCTTCCTTCCCACTCCCAGCCCCTTCCTCCCTCATCGTCTCCATAAGACCTATCCGTGTCGGTGCGAGGTAAAGCAAATAAAAAAAAAGGCAACACCTTTTAACTGTTTTCCTTCAGGGGCCTTCATCATTAGCAAAGGAAATGGCTTCATTTCCTTAATTGTATTTCTTTTCATCGTCATCGGTTTTTTATTGAACCACTTCTATAGTGCATTTTAACGAGATTCATTCTTTTGTTTGTGTTATAGAACTTACGGGCTGTAAAATCATACGACTGGGATGACATAACAATTATCACTTGGTTTGTCAATAGAAATCTTGTTTCGTTCACAGTCATTATATCTAAAAGGCAGTAACGATACAGAATCTGTTCACATTACGTTCCGTGATTATTAGCACGTGTACACCAGCCGTGGGATGCGCGAACAGTAGCACAGACAAATATTAAAGGCGGTGATCAGGAAACATTGCGATACGAAGAGGAAAAATACAGGACTGATTAAGGATTCTGCGTGTACAGGCTCTAAGTATCAGAATACAGTAATAAAAAGGAGCTAGTCAATGTTACTGGCCAGGTGCACTTGCTCGCCATGTAGGTAGTTATTTGACGATGTAAGTGAATGCCTTGCCATGCAGAAGGAATATTACCACACTGCCATTTTCACAAATTTCAAAGAGACAAAGGGAATTTGAAAGATAAAAGAGGATTGACAATACACTACGATAAACTATCAATGTAATATTACAACAGCGCATAATAATAATAATAATAATAATAATAATAATAATAATAATAATAATAATAATAATAATAATCATGTCCGCCTCCGTGGTGTAGTGGTTAGCATGATTAACTACCACATGCGGAGGCCCGGGTATGATTCCCGGCTCTGCCACAACATTTGAAAAGTGGCACGAGGGATTGAACGGGGTCCACTAAGCCTCGAAAGGTCAACTGAGTAGAAGTGGGTTCGATTCCCAGCTCAGCCATCCTCGAAGTGGTTTTTCGTGGATTCCAAATTCTCCTGCTGGGATGGTACTTAAATTAAAGCCACGGCCGCTTCCTTCCCTCTTCCTTGTCTATTCCTTCCAATCTTCCCATCTCCATCCTCCACAAGGCCCCTGTTTAACAGAACAGGTGAGGACACCTGGCCGAGGTACTAGTTCTCCTCCCCAGACCAAAGTCTCATGCTCCAGGACACTGCCCTTGAGGCGGTACTGGTGAGGTCCCTCATTGAGTCCGAGGGAAAACCAACCCTGGGGGGGGGGTAAACAGATTAAGAAAGAAAGACATAATAATAACAATAACAATACTATCCAATAAATCATATTAGCATGGAATATGAAATATCGTCTACACACAACACAAAACAAAACAGAAAGAAAGAAAAATAAGAAGCAAAGAGTACGCAGCAAACAGTACTATTGAGTGTATGGATGGTTTCTTAAAATTAATATTCAACCATGGATGGCAGCTACCGGTATATTGGTCAACACATAGTTTCTTAACCCTAAAACTAGGATAAGAATTTAGGAATTGTCTCCGGGCTCCCTCCATGAAGCTTAAGACTGAAATATTTTGCAGTCCATATTTTTTCTTCATAACAGGAGTCTGTAGCATAGTAAATATTCTTCTGCTATAAGTCCACTTCTTTCGATTAGAATATGATACAAATCACACAGTTCGGTCAATGGTCATTCCGTTCTTGCTTGGAGTGAAAAAGCTACTATATTATATAGGAATGGGCTCCTGTTGGGAAAAGAATGTATCAACGGATAAAGCGGGCATTGAGAGGAGATATCTTATATAGCTTATGATATCTATTCGCTAATTCCTTCTTCTTTGTTATTGGCTTTACGTCGCACTGACACAGATAGGTCTTATGGCAACGAAGGGATAGGAAAGACTTGGAGTTGAATGGAAGCGGCCGTGGCCTTAATTAAGGTACAGCTCCAGCATTTGCCCGGTGTGAAAATGGGAAACCGCGGAAAATCATCTTCAGGGCTGCTGACAGTGGGATTCGAACCCACTATATCCCGGATGCAAGCTCACAGACGCGCACCTCCAACCGCACGGCCAACTCACCCGGTCGCCAATTCTACTAACGTTTCTTCGCTATTACATTCTCATCTTAATGTCTGCTTCTCTTTCCCTACTTCGCTCTTTGGACAACCTTATTTCACACGTTATTTTTATCCGTTGACACATTCTTTCCCCAACAGGAGACCATTCGTATATAATATAGTAGCTTTCTCACCCCAAGAACCCACTAGCCATCATTTTGATGTTTCGTTTGGTGCTGCCGATAGTGGGGTTTGAACCCACAGTCTACCGTATGCAAGCTCATAGCTACGTGACAAAACCGCGCGACTACTTGCTCGGTAGGACCACTAAACAGCCGCCCATCTGTTGGTTGGGGTTGTTTGACTGAACCATTCCTTTGTCTACCGTGTTTGACAGATGGGGGAGCAGTGGAGTTCTGAGCTGAAGTTGGCGCATTTGATCTCGGTTGAGTCTACTCAAATATTTCAGCATCGTGCCGGAAGATTCAATAGCACATAAAATAAGTTCTGCACAAGAAAAGCTGAGGCATCTCTGGAAAACATAAACGTATTTAGCGCAACGTACGGTATTACCAATAAAGAGAATTGAATTAGTTTTCGAGGTAGCCCTGTTGAGGAAAAGAGGGAGATCACTTTTGTACTATTGGTGGCACTTGCTCGCCTTTCCTATAGGACATCGTTTTCCACAGGCGGTGCACAAAGAAATCGTTGGATACAAAAAAATTCATGTGCAAATAACGTGTTATTTCAATATATGGCACTACAGTACCGAAGAAGAAGAAAATTCCCTTTGTAGCAAGAAGAAAGGAAGAAAATATTAAACTCCATCGCGAATGTGTTGGAGAACTGTAGGCTACATTTCTTTCAAAATGATACAGTAGTTACTATTTCTCTGGCGAGTGCGAGAAACTGATCCAACAGGGGAATGCCACATACATTATTCAGAGCTACTGTACTTCAATATATGTGTCATAGGATTGTGTGTCTCTTTTATGTGCTTACTGATTACATGCTTGTCTAGTCTGAGAATCGAAGTAATGCTCATTCAGCTTTTTGAGCGCAACTGAGAAAACGTGCAAAATGAAGACGGCAGCGAGTCCTGTTGTGAATACAAAACGTATTATTCCAAGTTTTATTTAGTTCGTCCGTCTCCGACAAAGTACGGTATTTCTCTCAAAGTGAACAATAGCTTGCAGATGTACATGAAGAGGCGTGCCATATATATCACACCATCACCACGTACTACGGAGAAAGAAATATAAATTTACAGGTCTTGGTAAAGTGGGTTTTAATGATTGGTGCTAGAGTAGGTATGGGCAATATGCTCCTTTCCGGGATTTATTTCAATTTCGCCTACTTCCTGTTTGGTTGTGACCTGGGCAGATTTAGTAGAAAGTTGACCCAATGGCTGGTTAACTTCATCTTTGAAAAAGGTCGCCAAATATTTCCTAATCGAAAATAGGATTACGAAAGAACAACTTGCTATGTTATGCTATTTAATACGAGGGCTGATCAACAAAATGTGAGACTGATTTTTTCTGTAACTTCCGTGATACTTTCCTATCTGTACATAAATATTTGAAAAGACCGGATTTTTATGTATAATGTCCGTAGGTGGAAGAACTCTCGTATTGGTAGGTTGGTAGTAATGCTCTATTGTGTAGACGCTACGTACATTTCGCAGGTGACGCGTGGGGAGCAGTACATCGCAGTCAAATTCTGTTTTCGTTTAAACCATACAGCCACTGAAACTTGCAAGAAGCTGAACAATCATTACGATCCTGACGGAAAACAAGCCAGAACATTGTTTAAATCGCCAAAAAAACAAGGAAAAATGATAAAGTTGTTCCATCTGCAGGGAAAGTGATGGTGATCACATTTTTGACTGTATTGGAATGATTTACCAGCATGCAGTTTCCCCTCACACTACTGTTACTACACGTTACTGGCTACACTGAGGAAGCACATTGCTCAGAAACGATCAGAGATTTATCGGACTTGGTGGCGACTTCATCATGACAATTCACGTCCTCAGGTCGCAAATTAAGAAATGCAGTTTCTGGATCGATTCATCATTACCTGCGTATCGCATCCACCTTACAGCCCTGATCTTTCAACCTGTGAGTTTCTTATTCCCATCGCTAAAGGCAAAGCTTAGGGGCATTCGATTTGAGAACTCTGAAGCAGTGATCAAAAAAGTGAGGCGATTCTCAAGGGCCTGGCAAAGAATTGTCTGCAACACGTGTTCAACGACTGCCAGAGACTGTATAAAAGGTATTGAAGTAGGAGGGTGCTACTTTGAAAATGATCATGTAAACATTGAAATGAAGTAATAAATATCTGTAAAAAGTCATTCTTAGCTTTTGTTGATCAGCCTCCATATTAAATATTATGGCTGCTTCTTCCCCTATTGCCGAGCGAATTCGTAATATAATTAAGATGTAGATAACTAAATAACATACTTCGCCTCTCGCAAGGGCGCTAATTGTATTATTATTATTATTATTATTATTATTACTATTATTATTATTATTATTATTATTATTATTATTATTATTATTATTATTATTATTATTATTATTATTATTATTATTATTATATTTACCTTTATTTGTAGTGGCGAAATTAGGACTCATGGTCCTCTCTTACACTTAACCACACTTCATTAACATTGTACATCTGAGAACAATATTCATAATCTTATCTTAAAATTACCATTACAAACTAGAAACAAAATATGAAACAAAATAACATAAACTCTATAAATATTCTTAGTCATGTCTTAATACTATCGTTACAAATTAAAAGTTGATTGACTCTAAATACCATAAGCACAGTAAACGTACATTCATACACACATTCACTCTGCCAGATTCATTCAGCCTGGCGGCACACATCGTGGAGATGCTCACGGCAAGATAACTTGAAGGAATTTAAGGATTTTATGGCTCTGATGTTATGGGGGAGAGAATTCCATATTCTAGCTCCATTTGCAACAAAGGAACGGCTAAATGCTGCTGACCTGCTGAGAGGGATAGCAAGTGTACTGCCAGAGGGTGTGTTATGCTGGTGGAAAAAGGATAGGAAATTGAGTTGTGAAGATAAGTAGTATGGGATATTCTCTTTTCATACTCCAAAGATTAATAGTTAATGACATAAAATTAATTAATAAAATGATTAATCGAAATATCCGGAATTTGGTCGCCAAAGTACACCTAGAGCGACCCGTCAGATTTTAATATAGCATACTCTCTCACGGGACGTGTACATAATGCCGCGTACTGGTACATCAGCTTCGGGCCTTACCTAAACCTCTGAAAACGAATAGATAGGTAGAAAGTGCACCTAGGTTTACCAATAACACCAATGATTCTAAAATAAGTGAATATATTCTTAATAATATCCATACACTTCATCAATATACAAATTATGCATATGATACACACACAAAATACTGCTGGATGATCCATTAATTATCTAACATAAAAATACAGTGGGAAATGAAAGCGAGGAATAAGCTACCATTTCGATGGCCTAGATTGAATACATCGTATCTTACAAAGTTCTTCCTATACATTATTTCCCTTAAGAGTGGTCACGCCTTTCAGCCGCATTTGGGAATGCAGTCCATCAGAACAATGTTCGTTGGGTTTATTTTCCTATGCTGATGAGTAAAGGAAAATGAACCTCATAAAAACTATACTCTAGGAGTTAGTAAATACGTCATGCAAACATACTTTCCTATATTATGATATGGTAAGGTTCATTTTCCTTCACACATCGGCATAGGAAGAAAGAACACAATATACATTGTTCTGTTGGACTGCATATCCATGTGTGGCTGGGAGGCTTAAACAGTCTTAAGGGAAATAATGCATAGGAATAACTTTGAGAGATACGAGGTATTCAATCTAAACCATCGGTTTGTAGTTAGCCCTATGAGCACTAATTACATATAGTTTATATAATGCCCTTCACTTTCTTTGTATCTTAATACAACTTGAAGTCTTTCACCATCGACACTTGGTATATCACATTCATACTGCACTTTATGATTCTGTGTTCACTGATTCTACAACTTGATTTAATGGTACTTTCACTTGAGCAACACACGGGTGTTGTTACAGACAAGAGATTATGGAAATTATGAAGTAAAGTATCCCGGAGCTTCCACCGAAATATACAATGGGTGTTTATGACAAAATTCCGCCACAAGTTATAGAATACCAAATATACACTGACTGACAGAGCAAATGCAACACCAAGAAGGAGTGATCAGAACTTTATGCCAATTGCAGGGTAGACTGACGTCACTGAGGTATGCTCATGATGTGAAATGCGCCGCTGTGCTGCGCACGTAGCGAACAAAAATGGGACACGGCGTTGGCGAATGGCCCACTTCGTACCGTGATTTCTCAGCCGACAGTCATTGTAGAACGTGTTGTCGTGTGCCACAGGACACGTGTATAGCTAAGAATGCCAGGCCGCCGTCAACGGAGGCATTTCCAGCAGACAGACGACTTTACGAGGTGTATGGTGATCGGGCTGAGAAGGGCAGGTTGGTCGCTTCGTCAAATCGCAGCCGATACCCATAGGGATGTGTCCACGGTGCAGCGCCTGTGGCGAAGATGGTTGGTGCAGGGACATGTGGTACCTGCGAGGGGTCCAGGCGCAGCCCGAGTGACGTCAGCACGCGAGGATCGGCGCATCCGCCGCCAAGCGGTGGCAGCCCCGCACGCCACGTCAACCGCCATTCTTCAGCATGTGCAAGACACCCTGGCTGTTCCAATATCGACCAGAACAATTTCCCGTCGATTGGTTGAAGGAGGCCTGCACTCCCGGCGTTCGCTCAGAAGACTACCATTGACTCCACAGCATAGACGTGCACGCCTGGCATGGTGCCGGGCTAGAGCGACTTGGATGAGGGAATGGCGGAACGTCGTATTCTCCGATGAGTCACGCTTCTGTTCTGTCAGTGATAGTCACCGCAGACGAGTGTGGCGTCGGCGTGGAGAAAGGTCAAATCCGGCAGTAACTGTGGAGCGCCCTACCGCTAGACAACGCGGCATCATGGTTTGGGGCGCTATTGCGTATGATTCCACGTCACCTCTAGTGCGTATTCAAGGCACGTTAAATGCCCACCGCTACGTGCAGCATGTGCTGCGGCCGGTGGCACTCCCGTACCTTCAGGGGCTGCCCAATGCTCTGTTTCAGCAGGATAATGCCCGCCCACACACTGCTCGCATCTCCCAACAGGCTCTACGAGGTGTACAGATGCTTCCGTGGCCAGCGTACTCTCTGGATCTCTCACCAATCGAACACGTGTGAGATCTCATTGGACGCCGTTTGCAAACTCTGCCCCAGCCTCGTACGGACGACCAACTGTGGCAAATGGTTGACAGAGAATGGAGAACCATCCCTCAGGACACCATCCGCACTCTTATTGACTCTGCACCTCGACGTGTTTCTGCGTGCATCGCCACTCGCGGTGCTCCTACATCCTACTGAGTCGATGCCGTGCGCATTGTGTAACCTGCATATCGGTTTGAAATAAACATCAATTAATCGTCCGTGCCGTCTCTGTTTTTTCCCCAACTTTCATCCCTTTCGAACCACTCCTTCTTGGTGTTGCATTTGCTCTGTCAGTCAGTGTATAAGCACTCGACAGTTGATAGGTCACTACACCACTCCACGATCCGCAGCATAGTGGTACTAATAAGAGGCAAATCCCATACCTATGGTGTTCCTCACATAGTGGTACTAATGAGGCATATCCCAGACCTATGGTGTTCCTCACATAGTGGTACTAATAAGAGGCAAAGCCCATACCTATGGTGTTCCTCACATAGTGGTACTAATCAGAGGCAAAGCTCAGACCTATGGTGTTCCTCACATAGTGGTACTAATAAGAGGCAAAGCCCATACCTATGGTGTTCCTCACATAGTGGTACTAATAAGAGGCAAAGCCCAAACCTATGGTGTTCCTCACATAGTGGTACTAAAAAGAGGCAAAGCCCATACCTATGGTGTTCCTCACATAGTGGTACTAATAAGAGGCAAAGCCCATACCTATGGTGTTCCTCATATAGTGGTACTAATCAGAGGCAAAGCCCAGACCTATGGTGTTCCTCACATAGTGGTACTAATAAGAGGCAAAGCCCAAACCTATGGTGTTCCTCACATAGTGGTACTAATCAGAGGCAAAGCCCAGACCTATGGTGTTCCTCACGCAGTGGTACTAATCAGAGGCTTCTCACAGACTTACGGCGTTCCTCGCATAGTGGTACTAATAAGAACCAAAGCCCAGACCTATGGTGTTCCTCACATGGTGGTACTAATCAGAGGCAAAGCCCAGACCTATGGTGTTCCTCTCATAGTGGTACTAATCAGAGGCAAAGCCCAGACCTATGGTGTCCCTCACATAGTGGTACTAATAAAAGGCAAAGCCCATACCTATGGTGTTCCTCACATAGTGGTACTGATAAGAGTCAAAGCCCAGACCTATGGTATTCCTCACGTAGTGGCACTAATAAGAGGCAAAGCCCAGACATATGGTGTTCCTCACATAGTGGTACTAATAAGAGGCAAAGCCCAAACCTATGGTGTTCCTCACATAGTGGTATTAATCAGAGGCAAAGCCCAAACCTATGGTGTTCCTCACATAGTGTTACTAATAAGAGGCAAAGCCCAGACCTATGGTATTCCTCATATAGTGGTAATAATAAGTGGCAAAGCCCAGACCTATGGTGTTCCTCACATAGTGGTACTAATAAGAGGCAAAGGGCAAACCTATGGTGTTCCTCACATAGTGGTACTAATCAGAGGCAAAGCCCAGACCTATGGTGTTCCTCACGTAGTGGTACTAATCAGAGGCTTCTCACAGACTTACGGCGTTCCTCGCATAGTGGTACTAATAAGAACCAAAGCCCAGACCTATGGTGTTCCTCACATAGTGGTACTAATCAGAGGCTTCTCACAGACTTACGGCGTTTCTCGCATAGTGGTACTAATAAGAACCAAAGCCCAGACCTATGATGTTCCTCACATAGTGATACTAATAAGAGGCATATACCAGATCTATGGTGTTTCTCACATAGTGGTACTAATAAGAGCCAAAGCCCAGACCTATGGTGTTCCTCACATAGTGGTACTAATAAGAGGCAAAGCCCAGACCTATGGTGTTCCTCACATAGTGGTACTATTAAGAGCCAAAACTCAGACCTATGATGTTCCTCACATAGTGATACTAATAAGAGCTAAAGCCCAAACCTATGGTGTTCCTCACATAGTGGTACTAATAAGGGGCAAAACCCAAACCTATGGTGTTCCTGACATAGTGGTACTAATAAGAGCCAAAGCCCAGAGCTATGGTGTTCCTCACATAGTGGTACTAATAAGAGGCAAAGCCCAGACCTATGGTGTTCCTCACATAGTGGTACTAACCAGAGGCAAAGCCCAGACCTATGGTGTTCCTCACATAGTGGTACTAATCAGAGGCTTCTCACAGACCTATGGTGTTCCTCACACAGTTATACTAATCAGAGGCAAAGCCCAGACATATGGTGTTTCTCAAATAGTGGTACTAAGCAGAGGCAAAGCCCAGACCTATGGCGTTCCTCACATAGTTATACTAATCAGAGGCTTCTCACAGACCTATGGTGTTCTTCACATAGTGGTACTAATAAGGGGCAAAGCCCAAACCTATGGTGTTCCTCACACAGTGGTACTAATAAGAGCCGAAGCCCAGACCTATGGTGTTCTTCACATACTGGTACTAATAAGGGGAAAAGCCCAAACCTATGGTGTTCCTCACATAGTGGTACTAATAAGAGGCAAAGCCCAGACCTATGGTGTTCCTCACATAGTGGTACTAATAAGAGGCAAAGCCCAGACCTATGGTGTTCCCCTCATAGTGGTACTAATAAGAGACAAAGCCTTAACCTTATGGTGTTCCTTACATAGTGGTACTAATAAGAGGCAAGGCCCAGACCTATGGTGTTTCTCACGAAGTGGTACTAATAGGAGGCAAAGCCCAGATATATGGTGTTCCTCACATAGTGGTACTAATCAGAGGCAAAGCCCATACCTATGGTGTTCCTCACATAGTGGTGCTAATAAGAGGCAATGCCCATACCTATTGTGTTCCTCACATAGTGGTACTAATAAGAGGCAAAGCCCAGACCTATGGTGTTCCTCACTTAGTGGTACTAATAAGAGGCAAAGCCCAGACCTATGGTGTTCCTCACTTAGTGGTACTAATCAGAGGCAAGGCGCATACCTGTGAGTCTCTTTTGTAAGTAGTCGCTTGTTGAGTGTATTCCAATCCTTTTTCTTAAAGTTTTTTATTGGAAGGTGTGGTATTGCGTGTCGAATGCACTCATTGTTCATGATCATTGTTCGTCGTCGTTTTCATTTCTACTCAGTGGATGGATTTTGGAATTATTTTCAGCATTGTGAGTTGGATCCCCTGATTATTTTAAATTCACATTCACTCATTCTTCATTATCATGTTTTGGTGCGCATCTGTAGCCTAGCGGTTAGTGTTAGTAGCCCTCGTCCTCGAGGTCCTGTGTTCGATTCCCGGTACTACCTGAAATTGAAGAATGGCAGGAGGGCTGGTATGTGGCTGAAATGGTACATGCAACTCACCTCCATGGGAGTGTGCCTGAAAGAGCTGCACCACCTCGTGATGAGGACACGAGTTTACATTTATCATGTTTTGAATTCTAGTAAGTGGATGAATTTTGGAATTATATTTGTCAATATTTTTCATCTCATCTCGTACAATTAGCGGCCGATGTCCTACATGATAGACACCTTCACTAACAAGCATCATCATCATTATCATCATAACTACCATATGCGTAGTGTTGGTATCATCTGGAAAACATTCAACAGATTACAACTCTGAACTCCCGGAAGAGAGGAATAATGACAGAACTTCACCCCTGTGAATCCATAGGGAAAATACCGAAATGTTCGGTCAGTACTGGTAATTCATATTTTCCAACTAAAGTCCTGATTAGGTGTGGTGGGGGGGATCGTTGCCTAGTAGTACTTCCGCCCAAAAATATAATCGTTACCAGTATAAAGCAGAACAAATTTTATTCTAAACAAATGTCAGTATGCTTCAGTTATGGCCTTGATGCCCGGTTCCGGCAGTGGGACTACAACAACTTTCATATTCCGGCGTCATTACATCGCATATGCTATGTTTGCAGTAACTAAACTGAAAGACAGAGAAGGAGAGAGAGAGGTGTATATACGCTGTCATTAATTTAATAGTATTCATTACACGGAATATAAACATGAAGCAATTGAACGCGAGTAATTTGATTGGATCCCTCCTATATAAATGTACACCAGTGTCACTCTGCGTAATTGCAATAGAACGTTTGTAAATGACAGAGAGAAAAAGCCTGAAGATAACTGTATACAAATGAAAGAAGGATAAATTATATAAGAAACGACGAAATGTATACAGTTGTAAACAAAATTTCCATCAGGAGGCGGTGAGTAAAAGTAATATATTTTTTTCTTTCTTTCTTTCCTTATATGTTTACCCTCCAGGGTTGGTTTTCCCTCGAACTCAGTAAAACATACTATTCCTCTTGGTTAATTGGTTCTCACAGGCCTCCTGTGTGGATCCAGAGTTATCCTCCCGTGAAACACAGCCACTAACCTTCAAAATGTAATATTCCTTTTTACTACACCCTTCCGGGCCTCGAATGGATGACCCACGCATAAGAATGCCTCCACGTAACTGGGTAAACACCCACGGATGAGATTGGATTGAAGAGCAGGTCGAATTGCTTCACGAGCTTCGAACCGCTTCCCTTCCAACTTTCTGTGTTTGCCCGGCAGCATGAGCACTTGGGGGAGTGGTACGTTCGAAAGAAAGAAACAAAAAAAACAAATACTTAAGATGGAGCCTTATGTCTATAATATGAAAGTAGGATCTCTGGGTTCAAATGCCTATTGGATACTGCTTAGCACTGCTACAAATGACAAGAATCATAAAATAGGGGTTACGAATACGAATTTATTCAAATATGACATATTAAAGAAATTGACACAGCTCTATACAACGAACTCTCCACATATGGGAGGAAAAGAAAATAATGATCCCTTTAAAATATGAATCGCCCATGGGTGTCGTCTGCATAACGGTATGATTGAGGTTTTGCGATTTGCTATCGTTCATCTTTCCTCATTAGTTCAGACCGTTCATGAAATTTTTATATTATTCTGTCGATCACACCGTGAGATGATCTGATGTCCCTATTCACATATTACTTCCTGTTCTTAGCACGAACATAACCGGGGCCTACGCTACATAATTATCATATTAAAAGAAACGTTTGCATGATACACAAACAAACACACATACCATTTAGCTAAACCCCGGACTCCTCATCTATCACCAAGACCACGCAACGTGCACATAGGTTCTGTTTGAACTCAAAAATATATGCACATAATTACGAAACATACACAGATATATGGATATATACACTTCATGCATAAAGGAGAGCCCTTCCTGGAAAGAAACAGCATGGTTATCACTGTCTCCGGCCCAAGGCGCAAGCCTGGGGCAGCTCGCTCAAGGGCGCCATCATAATCCAGAGTCGAACTGGCCGACTCCCGACCGAGAGGTACTGTGGGTTTCTGAAAATCCCTAGAATAGCTACAGTCTCATATCGCCGGATATCTGGGGGAGATCCCTACTCATTTATTAAATACCTTTTAAAATCACCGTGATATTATCATTATACAAGTATTCTTAGCTAAGCCATTTAAACAAAACAGAAGAGCACGGTGTAGACCCAGAGCCCCAAGTCTTAATACAATGGTACAGAGGGATCCTTCTGTCAGGAAGGCGAGAGCCAGGCATTCACAAAAAAAAAAAAGGAAGGGCGGCCATTCACTTCGCACGACCATTTCTCATTCACTGGCCACGCCAGATTCTTCTCTCCCTCACACGTCCACCCTTCTCATCTCGGGGACATATATCCATGGCCCGCTTCATTTGTTTATTCATATTATCGTGGAATTCCCATGAAATACTCTTTTATTCTCTCCCTTCTCATTATTACCGCTGAACGCCGACTGTGGGCACGATCACTTCTAACTCATCTCCTCGTAAATTACTCGGGCATTCGGCCCTCTCACTACGTCTCATATCGCGTATCTTCTTCCCTTGGGCATAGGGCTCTCATGACTCCTCAGTCCACCTTTCCACACTCCTCGCTCCTACCACAGGAAGTATACCTATATTTAAATCTTCTGACCAAATATTAGGGACTCCTGCCTCTGGGTCTCACCCCGCCTATAGATTAAAAAAAACACTCCAAACCATTCTGGCCAATTAATCAAAAATCACGGGAGAGTTGCACATGGTCCCTCACACCTACCTAAATAACACAACATATACCTCTCCCGGTCGGGATTTCTTCTCTCTTGCTGTACATGCACTGATTATATGTGTAAGCTAGGCATGCATTGTCTGACTGACCCATGAGTTTCCCCGGCATATACGACAGCCACGTGGGACAGTAACTACCAACATTTTGACATGGTTTTCCCTGCTCGCCAGCATTATTGTTCCAGCCACCCCTAAGGGAAACTCAAATATTCTCCTAACCTTATTCCCATATTTGCGAGGACATTCTACATATTACTAAAAATATAACCCTCACGATAAGCTAATCATTAAGAAAAAAATGAGTCGTCCGGGAATTTAGCTCCCTTGAATTTACTTCAACTATATAAAGATCAATAAAATTTCCATATAGGACATGCATTATCTTACAACATTTTGATATTTACAAAGAAAGCTAATCCTATCCCCCGGTTACGTTATCATGCTTAAGAAATTAGATTTGGACATCACTCATCTGTTTGGTGGCCGTTGTTTCTCCTTCCACGGGAGACCCATGATGGAGTTTTAGTGCTGCATGACCCCGCGGTTGGTGGCGGGCGTGCAGTCCTTCATCCCTGGTACATACAAGTCCGACATCCTGGGAAACTCGTTCACAGCTGAAATCTTACAGTAATCCAAAATGGGTAACACTTTACACTCGTCACACGGCCTCTATTTCGAGAGTTTACACCACGAATAAGACGGTCTTTCAAATCACGGCGGGCGCGTTCACAGCAGGGATCGGGTGGCTCACGAGACTCGAGCACCCTGTTTCAGAGTAACACTTTGGGTGATACCAAATTATGAATTTCACTGACTCATTAAAGCCGGCACCGTCCCAGTCGTATTCCGCTGCTCGTTTGTAAAGTATGCTCGCGGGTTAACTAGTTTGACACGCAGCACAGAGACAATTCACCTAGGCTCGTTTGGCCTCCCGTTCACTTCACAAAGGCTTTGTACTACACAGCGGCGATGGACACAATAACTCTTAGTAGGCGGCCAATGGGTTCGGACTGTAAACTGGAGCACCGCGGGACACAGTGTCCTTCTCAACGATCCGCAAAGAAACAACTGTCTTCTGCGATGGCCAGCCCGGCCTATATCATTTTGCCCGCCGGAAGCCTGGGGGCGTAAACGTTCACGGTTCATTAAGGACAAGAGCTCCTTTCATACCAAGAATTGAAGACATTTAAATAGTGCATCTTGTAGCCCACTATCTCCACTTTCATTTGAGCAAGGCGTGCTGGACCTACGATCGGCAGTTTTCATGCAATTTGCTTCCCGCCTTTGATTAATTCATTAGCGTCCCTTGGGGGGTGGAGTCATCTTTTGAGCGCGACTCTTAGCTTGGGTGACGCTGTTGTATTAACATGTGTTAGCGATATGTTACATCTGGACAGCTGGTGACCTCATTTCTTCCCCTGAATAAGTTATTACATATTTTTAGTCTGGGAACCGCAGAAAATTCCGCTCTATTCAATGGTGTGTCTCACATGATTTTCCTATGTCTGGATCAAAATATCATCCCATTTTTACGCGCCAAAATCCAACGTTGGCACCCGTGACACGTGCATAAAAAACCGGAAGTTCCTTATGTTAGTCTGGAACTCTGGGAAGCTAAGCCACACCTCGGGGCGTATCTGACTACTCCAGCATCGCGTCCTCTTCTAGCTCTCTCTGCAAGTTGAGAGGGTATTTCCGCGGGGGCTTGGCTCTTGCTCTGTCTTCCGTTTGTTTTTCAGGCGCTCTTTCGCGGGTTCCGTTCTGGCCGGACGCCGCTCGATCCCCATCGCCCATACTGCTACCAATGACGCGACCTTTAGGAGCGATTTTAATGAAGTAGAAAGGCACCTATAATTCCAATGAGCTGTACAGGACACTGTACGGTTTCATTACGACATAGAGAAAACCTTAGTATATATCATAAGAGATTCTCTGCAAATTATACAGTTGCATTTATTCTTGAAATCGTAATCTTCTGGGCAGCTCTTGCGATTAATACTGGTATGTGACTGCAAATTATTTCATGAATAAATATTTTCTTAATTACTTATTTACCAAGTTACCTTGATTTCGTTTCGGAATTATTAATCGCAAACCAAATCATATACGTCAAGTCGTCACATGTTTAAAGCCTTCTCACTCACCCGCGTATTTATCTGAAGTACATTGAATGCCGTATTTTCTGTCAAATTCCACATTCGAATCAAATGCTACGTCAACCATTCTGCTCGGATCAATAATACTGTGGGTATAAGGCTAATGTGAGCACATTATTCCCTTACATTAAGTTTCCGATGTATGTAGCCTGATTTGATACAATCTGTGATGTCAAAAATAAAAGAAATGAGCTCAATAATTGGCATTAAATCAAGGAATGTCCGTAGCAGTCAAGTACAAAATGCCAGGATGCGTATGTGTGTGTATTGCGTGATTCAGATACATACTCCGCAGTATGTTGGGTTGCAGCACACGGCAGGCGCATTCGTATAGAAAGGAAGGTGAGTACACTGGCATTTAGTACTTGACTGCTACAGACATCCTTTGAAAGAATGCCAATTATTGAGCTCATTCCTGATATTTTGAACATGACAGAGTACCGTTGTAGGCGATTCCTCAACGGGACAGAAACACTAACACACGTCCTTGGTTCCTGCCAACACCGTGAAAATCTGCGAATCGCTAGGCATCATAAATTAAGAACTACCATCTCTCAGGCCCTCAGAAGAACCGGATTAACCGTCCATGAAGAGATCCATGGTCTGGCAGAGAATTGAAACACTCGAAAGATCGATATAATTGCTTACAAAGACAACACTGTAGAATATATAATCGATCGAGCCGTCCGTTTCGAATCCTTTGCGTGTCAATCTGACGATGTTGATCGTGAGAAGACGAAAATACACGAGCCCACAATTCCTTTTTACAAGGAAGAATACAAGCTAAAAATTATTGAAGTCATGGGCTTGATAAGAGGGAGTAGGGGCACGATACCTGGAAAATTCGTTGGGTTTTACAAGGATTCCACCTGCCACCTGAGTATCGATATTGGACTTTCTGCCTTGAAATCATCAATAAGTACTTTAAGAAACAATCTTCGGTGATTTGCTTTAACATTAAATAGACTTCTATGTATTTTTCTCTGTTACACAATAGCAGTTGGTAATTAATATACTTTGTCTTTCTAGGCAACCTCTGAATTAAGTAAGTGTTACTATATACTAAAATACATAATATGACGGCTATATGACTCATCCCAGTGTATAACAAGGTAAGTAAACAAACTGAAGTTTTCAGCGGAATCATCTTTCGTTTTTAAACAACGCGAAATAAATAAATAAATAGACCGACTTCCTTCAAGAAAAAAATAAAGTATGGTTATTTCTTCAACATTATGACGAAAGGACTTATCTTGTTAGTGTCAAAGGGTATACAGCATTTAACTCAGTAGGTTGCTGCAAAAATAAAAATAAAACGAAAAAATGACTTATATATCTCATTTCGGGAACAAATGTATATGTATTATAGGAAGTTTCATCACAACACATGTTCAAAATAGCTCCTACCCTGTTCAACACACAATTCTAGGCTTCTCGGGATGTCTCTCGCACTCTTGTTGACATCGCATGTGGGATGGTTGCTGTTACTGCACGGAGTTTCTAGACCATATTGCATAAATTTTCTATGAGACCTTGAAGGCGTAACCTGTTAAATCAAAGCAACATGAGAAACGTGCGAAAAGTTATGATATGAAGATAACAAAGTAATGTATGCTCAAGTGTACGCTGTTCACTTGTTCACTGTTCCACTGAAGGAAGGCCACATCCGGTTGCATGCACTGTGTTGTGTGCCATTTGAACGGGTGTCAATGTGGATATCGTTCAATTTAACATATCACTTTCCTAGTGTGTGTATGTGTGTGTGTGTGTGTGTGTCACAGCTTTAGTACTTGTTTGAGTTCATGTGGTAAAAGCTTCTCTCACAATATTCACTTCTGTTGGGTCCCATTGCCTTGTCCTCAGTGAACGAGATCCCACGAGTCCAATGTTAATCATGTGATATCGTGTCACGTTATGCTATGCTGTTTCTTTTTCTCTGCCTTGTTGCGCATTCAATATGGGGCATGATACTCGAGTGCCATTTTCACTAGCTTCCATGTGAGACTGCTGCAGTTCAGATCTCTGCACATGGTTATGAGGGAATTTATGGGTTGTAGTAAGTATGTAACCCTGGACAGATGGCGCTTGTTGGTGCAGCGTGAGAGATGGCGTGGGGTACTTTCTGACCACTGTGATTAAACTTGCTCTAATAATAAAATTACTAATTTTATATATCATATATTGATGTATTCAGTTATTTAATAAATAGCATGATATTTTAAGGAACATAAATTTATATATCCAGTGTTTCACAGCATATTAAAAAACTTGTCATGCACAGGAATAAACTCAGGAACTCAGCTGACAGGCTTAGGTTCTGCAAAATACCTAATGCTAATCCTGCAGTATATTCCTGTGTTCTTACAAAATAATTACGCTACTGGAAATAATTATCCTCTTCATGACAATCCATATCGTGGTAAGTTATTCATTTGCGAGTATAATTTCATCTGCCTCTTTAAATTTCCAGGTTCGTACAGTTAACAATGTGTTGCAACGTATTATTCTTCGTGAAAACATGCTCAAAGCTTCTTCAGGCGATGTTGAACTCTTGCTAAGAGTGTCCCTCCCGGTAAATGAGTGACAATGTTGTGGGTTCGAAAACGTGAGTTTTTAGGATGAGGAATATGTGTACAGTTTGTAGCACCATCCTTTCCAGTTATGGTCCAAAACCGTTGAGAAAGACATAAATAATCATCACGAATATATAATACTTCTTCATTAGCGCTCTGTCCCGTGTCACTGTTAGAGTCTACTGTACTTCTAAATCATCCTCACCCTCTTTGAAACCGCTTCCTCTTCATCGTACTCTAGAAGAGATAACACCCTTGCCTCATACCCTTCATAAATCATTTCAGGGATAAGGGATTGACTGAATTCATTCCTGATATGATTACACAAGTAACTCACTGGGTACACTCAACACTGCTGCTGATGTACTTCCTACGAACGGGACTGGTGGCGCGGGGTACAACGAGGCACTTTATTGCACAGCTTGACAACCATCCTTCTTTCTAAGACGAATTCCCTTCACTACAATGCCTCTGACCTCAGAAAAATGTGGGGAGAGGTATGTGGCAACCGAGGTATCTAAATTTAAAAACAAGCGCAATCCAACAAAATACGGGCCAGGTCGCTAAAACATCCCGCGCCGCCACTCCCGGTGTAAAGGAAAGGGCATACAAGTATCTGGTAAGATCCTGACTAGAGTATGGTTCTAGTGTATGGGACCTTCACTAGGATTACTTGATTCAAGCACTGAAAAAAGAACAAAGAAAAGAAGCTTGATTTGTTCTGAGCGATTTCCGACAAAAGAGTAGCAGTACAAAACTGTTGAGAAGTTTGGGCTGGGAAGACTTGGGAGAAAAGAGACGAACTAGTCGACCAATTCGTACGTTAGAGCTATCATGGAGAGTTGGTGTGGAATGACATTAGTAGACGAATACTTTTGAGTGGTGTGTTTAAAAGTAGGCAAGGTTGGAATTCAAGGAGACAAATTGGAGCAAACATTCGTTTATAGGAAGGGGGTTTAGAGATTGGAGTAATTTAGCAAGGCAGATGTTCAACAAATTTGCAAATTCTTTGCAATCATTTAAGAAAAAGGTGGCGAAACAACAGATAGGTAATCTGCCACCTGGGCGACTGCCCTAAATTCAGATCAGTAGTGATCGATTGACCTCACTACGTCAATGCAGGTGAGATATTTGAAATTAAAACTCATGTCACTCTGGTTCAGAATATTGTAACTGTAGGTAGATAGATAGATAGATAGATAGATAGATAGATAGATAGATAGATAGATAGATAGATAGATAGATAGATAGATAGGTAGGTAGATAGATAGATAGATAGATAGATAGATAGATAGATAGATAGATAGATAGATAGATAGATAGATAGATAGATAGATAGATAGATAGATAGATAGATAGATAGATAGATAGATAGATAGATAGACGGGAAATGCCTAAATTGGTAGCGAACTTAGGGCTCAAGACCCTCTATTACACTTAGCCACTAGAAAAGTATGCACCTACATAACTAATAATTACATATAAAAATAATACAAATAATATAAATAACAATAACAATAGTGATATTAATAATAATAGAATCCTTAGAATTAAAATAAAAAATAATGTACATTTAAATGACGCAACTACAGTAATTTATTATTCATTAATTCATTCATTCATTCCTTCATTCATTCATTCATTCATTCTTTCAACAATTATCCAGGACGTCAGCGGGATCTACTCAGCAAATTCTCGCGACAAGCCAATTTAAACTGGCGATGAGAAGGATTGTCTCTATTGTTCGCAGGTAGCAAATTACATGGCCTGGACGCAGGGATATGAAGGAGCGGTTGTAAACAGCAGTGCGGTTTAAAGGTACGGCAAGAGAGGATCCAGATCTTGTATTGTGGTCATGACAGGACGAGAGGTAAGACAAAGGTGAAGTTGCGAGTATTAGTGCAAAGTGTTTTATGCAGGACTGATAACATGTGAAGTTCACCGCGCTGGTGCACTCGAATCCACGATAGCTCCTTATAATAATGAGCATCATATCGCAGATTAAAGATAAACTGTATCTTACGCAGCTGTTCAGGCCGCGGTACAGTTTCTTGTTACTGTCGCAGGTTATTTCAGTCAACAGTGTCACAATAGTTAAATATAGGTAGAATCAGAGAGTGAATTAGTTGTCTCGTGTCTATTATCACTGCAAGCCTTCTCGACTTGCTTCTTACACTTTCGATTATTTCGATTAGATTGTTTTGCGTAATTATAACAATGCTGATCGATTAGAGGTCATGACGTAAAACTCAGTGTGGACAGCACGTACTTCAATGGAAAATAGTGACATTCATACGGGAATACCATGTGTTTAAGGAGCATTACTTACAGGGCTGAGTGGCACAGACGTTTGAGGCGCTGGCTTTCTGATCCCAACTTGGCAGTTTCGATCCTGGCTCAGTCCAGTGGTATTTGAAGGTCCTCAAATACGTCAGTCTCTCGTTGGTAGGTTTACTGGCACGTAAAATAATTCTTGCGCGACAAAATTCCGGCAACTCGGCGTCTCCTAAAACCGTAAACATTTATTTAGTGGGATATAAAACCAATAACATTATTATTACTAGGAGCAGTAACTTTGTACGGTTTTCCGCGAAACTACTTAAGGGATAGATATGAAGGAATAAATGTGTCTTTTTATTTCTCTTCTTTCTTATTGAAAAGAGAGTGAGAGTGAGTGCGTGTGTACTTTTCATTATGCTTAATGTAAACTAATGATAGTCATATTTCGACAGGAGGGAAGCTGATAATTTCAGACAAAAGGCAGTCGAACATTTTCAACTAACATTTCCTACCGTACATTTGATTTATTCCATACTACTCACAGCATCAGATTTATTTCTGCGTACCTCATTCATACAACTGGGGTTTGTTAATGCAAACACGAGATGCATACGTCCCAGCGAGTTGGCCATGCAGTTGGGGACGCACACAATTTCTGAGGATATGCCTCAATTAAGGCCTTAATTAAGCCCCTTTACATCACGTCGTTGTCACAAGAAAAATGAAAGAAAATTAAAGAAAGTAATTTTTGAAATCATTCATTCTCCAATTATTATAGTATATAACAGGGTAATTATGTAACCCATTTTAAATAAATAAAAAAATAGTATTTTAAATAAAATAAGGATTATGGTCTTCTGCAATGCAACGATAATGCTCTGTTTAACTCATCAGGTGAGCAGGTCCTGATGAGGTTATTTCCTAGTTTGCTTCGTAGTAACGTATCACTGCATTTTGCACACTTGTGTAGTCTCACCTCCGGATGGATGGAATTGTGTCTTTCGAGATCAACCCTTCGAGAAAACGGGTTATTACATTGTTGACACTTGTACAGTTTTCCCCCAGGGAGGGTTGAAGTTCCTTCTTTGTGAAAGCGCACCGCTGCACATTTCGTTCTTGCATAGAATTCTCCTAAGAATGCTTGTAGGGGAGTCTTTTTGAGATCTTGACCTTCTCCCAACCTGGAAATTCTCTATTACATACTTTACACTTCCGTGTCGTCTTTTCACTGTGTGTTCCGTGCTGACTTATAACTTCGCCACTTCAAGTGAACGTCTTAATGTATATTTGACATCTGTCTTTCTGCTTCCCTGAGTGATCAAGAGATGACCATCACAATTCCCTCTAAGTGGAGGCGTATTATTGTACGTTGTATATTTCACCCCTATCCTGAGGACGTACTCCAACATACTTCACACTTGCGCGGCTTCTTTCCCCAGTGTACGCGACGAATCTCCTCGGGCCAAAGACAGTAGTATAGAGAGCTGACTGCCCAGATGTCGACAGAAATATTTAGGGCATTTCGTCTTCAGATTCCATTGTTCCGACGATAAAGTTCGCAATGAACCTTTTCACTATATCCTAATTTCCATCAGTTTAAATCCATATTTTCATTCCACAAACCTTACTAGCGATATCAATCAATCAATCAATCAATCAATCAATCAATCAATCAATCAATCAATCAATCAATCAATCAATCAATCAATCAATCAATCAATCAATCAATCAATCAATCAATCAATCAATCAATCAATCAATCAATCAATCAATCAATCAATCAATCAATCAATCAATCAATACTGATCTGCATTTAGGGCAGTCGCTCAGGTGGCAGATTCCCTATCTGTTGTTTTCCTAGCCTTAAATCATTGCAAAGAAATTGGAAATTTATTGAATACCTCCCTTGGTAAATTATTCCAGTCCCTAACTACCATTACTATAAAAGAATATTTGCCCTAATTAATCCCCATGGATTCCTAATTTATCTTCATATTGTGATATTTCCTACGTTTTAAAACACCACTCAAATTTATTCGTCTAATATTGTCATTCCACGCCATCTCTCCACCGACAGTTTGGAACATACAACTTAGTCAAGCAGCTCGTCTCCTTTCTAGCAAGTCTTCCCAACCCAAACATTGCAACATTTTCGTAATGCTACTCTTTTGTCGGAAATCACCCACAACAAATCGGTATGTTTGGATTTTTTCCAGTTTTTTGATTCAAGTAATCCTGGTGATGGTGTCATACACTGGATCCATACTCTGTTTGGGATTTACCAGAGACTTTACAACCTTTACAACCTTACTGAAACACCATAATACCTTCATATCCATGTGCAAAAGTTGTACCCTTTTCTACAATGCCATTTATGTGACTACCCCAATCAACTTTTTTCCTTATATTAACACCTAAGTACTTACAATGATTCCCATAAGGGACTTTCGCCCCATCAACTCAGTAATTAAAACTGGGAAGAATTTTGCTATTAGTGAAACTCACAACTGGACATTTAATCCTGTTTATCATCATACAATTGCGTATTGGCCATCTTACAACATTATCGATGCCTTTTTGCAGTTGCTCACAATCTTGTAATGCATTTATTACTCTATAGATATTAACATAATCCGCAAAAAGCCTTCTGTATATTTAAGATTCTTTACTCATGTCATTTATATAATAAAACATAAAGATCCAATAAGACTGTCTTCAGGAATTCCCCTCTTAATGATTACAGGACCAGAAAAACGTTTCAGCTGCTCTAATTGTCTGAATCATATTTTCTAGAAATGTAGCCATTCACCCAATCACTCTTTTGTCTGGTCCTATAGCCCTCATTTTTTCCAGTAATCTCCCACGATGTGCCCTATCAAATGCCTTAGATTTGCCAATCGCGATACAGTCCATTTGACCTCCTGAAGCCATATCTGCTATATCTTGCTGGATTCTGGCCATGTTTACTATGTGTGATACGAGCAGTACGTCTGCCTGTATCCGACAGTTATTGGTGAGTAGCATACTTCACAGAAGATCAAGCCATTAACACATTTACTTTGGTAGACTAATAAGCAGTGTCTACCATTATGAAGCTCACACCAATTAGCGGCTTATTTTCGTATGCCTCTTTTGTGACGTTTACAGGTAATTTCACCCTGGCCTTTGTAGGGCTCCACTGTGTCGCGCTAGGGATTTAATGACAGTTAAACAGAACAGTGGGCTGACGTGTTAAATTTACTAGAAGTGGGAAACTGGCTAATTTGCATACCGTAGACAAAAGTGAATTATTTAGGAGAGCGAAGAATTAAATATGATTCCGAATAATAATTGGAAGAAAACAAAATTTAACAAATAGGATGTGAGATTATGGCATTAAAAATCAAAAGTTGGCACCAAATATGTAAAAAGGGGAGTAAGGGCTTAAAAATTAAGCAAATAAAATTTTTATTTTCGCTGAAGTTATTGTTATTCATGTGGTAATACTATCTCCGCGCGGTTACTACAAGTACCTCCACGGTATTCAACCCGCCTGTCAGCTGCTCTCTTTTCTGAAAATCGCTTATTTCTTCATAAATTCTTTATATGACAACCCGGTAAGAAAATACCTTTTATCAACCATCTGGGGTTTATTAATGTGTAATGTTACTCCAAGGGATTCCCACTGATGAGTAATGGTAGAATATCAGCCTCTAGATTCCAATATCACTCGTTCATAATCAACAGCGGGACAATTTTCTAGGACATTTCCAATTTTGTCAGGTTTGGCTCTGTCAAGAAAGCTTTGATGACGTAAAATATTGGAAATCGATTTTAAAGTAAGTTTTGTTTGATTTTTTTTTTGCTAGGGGCTTTACGTCGCACCGACACAGATAGGTCTTATGGCGACGATATTTGAAATTTTTGTAAATAAATATGGCCATTTTCAGAATATCAGCAGGAACCATTTAGCCCCTCTTCCCCCTCCCCCAATTTGACCATCTTCCAACTTTGAACACAGAAATACTGTAGCATATAAGTGAACAGTATATGCCGAGTTTCATGAATGTTTTTCACGCTGGTCTTACATGACGCATTAACAAGCATGCAAATAGACAGACGGGCAAGCAAGCGGACAGTAATTACACCGGTGGTTTAATAATGAGGAAAGTGATTTTTGTTCAATGTAAGCACTTCTATCTTATCTGGACAAAAGTAATTGTTTATTGAGAAACCAACCAGTAGGATGTAATTTTCCCTTCAGATATACAGATTTGCATGAAAACCAAGTGTTGATGTCATTCTGCTGTCCTTTCATCTGGTGTTGAATCCATCAAAAAGTATTTACTTCCTATCGCACTGTTTCATTTTCGAAGTCATCTTTTCGTTGATGTCGAGCCACTGTGGACAATTCGTTGCCCAGGATAAACCTCTGTGACCAAGTCACAGTTTCAATTCTATCTTAATCCTATGATTTATTGTAGCAAGATGCATTCGTCTCTTCCAAGATATGGCTGAACTAGTCTGCTTCTTTCTATTTTGCAATGGACCGCGATTTTAGTACCTCAAGTTCGTGACTCAATCGCATCACTCGATGACGTTACATTGAGGCCAGGTTCTTGCTGCCAGGGACAGTGATCGCTCTTTTCTACAATGAGCTATTCATTACTATTTTCGCTCATGTTATTTGGAAATTACTTCAGTGTTAGAACATCCATTTTTGTTACACTCACCGGGGCACCGAAACTACAAAAGGACTGTATGTCAAAACATCCCTCAAACCTTCTCCCTTCGCCGCGGGAGAATTAATGTGAAAACCAGTCTCATCATTCTGAAATCTGGAACAAATTCATATCGTTCACTTTGCATTAAGGCGCTCAGATACAATGTAGCCACTCACTCAACATTGGTGTTCCTAGGGAAAGACTAGTATTGAGGGAAATTCAATCTAAGGCGATAATCAAACAGAAGGCGAGACAATTCAGTTTATTGGGAATTTGTACGACGAACTCCTTGCTGGTAAACAATCTTGTTTGCACTATATATAGTCTGCTGGAGAACAATGGTGTCTTCAGAGCTGTGAACAAACAATTCCAACCCAATTATTCACCGCTCAACATGTTTGCCAGATAAATAGAATAGCAATCCTTACAGACAATTTGCAAGTAACTACACTCTAATCTGATGGCAGTAGCATTATCTGCCTTGAGAAATGCTTACCCTCAACGCATAAATATCATTACATTTCAGGGAGAACCTTATATTTGAATTTTCTCTGAGGAAATTCATTAATATGCTGAGAGCTTGCTTACGTTTTTATGCTTGTTTACTTGGAATATTTTGGTCAAAGTTAACAAACAAACAAACAAACAAACAAACAAACAAACAATCAAGCTTGTAGTTTTATGTGGCCGTTGATTTCATAATGCAAACGGAACCTCTCATTCTACGTGAAATCCAAACCATAAAGTTCTAGATACACATTAGCTATTGCTCGAACCACAGCCGCAATTTTAAGCTCTTACCGAGCTCGATACCTGCAGTCGCTTAAGTGCGGCCAGTATCCAGTATTCAGGAGATAGTTGGTTCGAACCCTACTGTCGGCAGCCCTGAAGATGGTTTTCCGTGGTTTCCTGTTTTCACACCAGGCAAATGCTAGGGCTGCACCTTAATTAAGGCCACGGCCGATTCCTTCCCACTTTCAGTCCTCTCCCGTCCCATCGTCGCCATAAGACCTATCTGTGTCGGTGCGACGTAAAACAAATAGCAAAAAAATTAATTAAGCTTATCTATCACACCAGTGATATCGCAGCTCTGTTTATGGATATTGTTTTTCAACTTCTCTGAGTAATTCAGTCTGATGACCGGTTTGCCCCTGCGATGGGTCTTCTGCAGCTGGGTCGATCCTAAGCAGTACGTTTTATATCTGCATAGCTCCTGCATCCTGAGTTGACAAAAAATGTAATTATGGATGTCTTTCTTGGTCTTCCACGAGGTTGTTTCCCTGGCGTTTCACCTTTCCAAATTTCTAACAACACATTCCTATGTCGAAGCTTATGCCCAATCCAAGAAAGTCGTCGCTTCCTAATCTGAACCCCGCCACTCTTCCTGGAAAATGTTCAATACATCAGTGTCTGTCTCTTCTCCACCCATCATATCCGTTGCAGCCGACGCCAACACCACATCTCAAAGGCTTGCAGCTTCTTAATATCATTGTTTGTAAACGTTCAGGTCTCAGCACAATGCAGCACAACAGAACAAACGTGAGATTTTTTTTTTTCGTGAGGGACAGTGTTTTCTGACATAGAAGGGACTGCTTCTCATTGAAGGCTTACTTTGCTATTGCCATTCGTGCTTTTATTCCAGCGTGACACTGAATGATTCCTGTTATGATGTAGCCAAGGTATTTGAACTGTGCTACTTGCTGCAGAGGCTCACCACTCATCATCACGTAGAATCAATGATAGTGTTTTGGCCTTCAGACCCCATTATTGCAGGTTCAAAACAGCAATAAGAATTTGATTTTGATAGGTGCAAATAGTCCATTCGGCGCTCATATCATAAGAAGCTGCATGTAAAAGGTCGGATGACACATATGCTAGTGACACATTTGGTGTTTATCCGAAATACAATATAAAAACTCAGCAATAGAATTCCGGTTACACCATAGTTTCGGTTCGCCGATGACACACTTAAAATGCATAGTTATGCCAACTATTTAAGTAGTATGGCATGTATCATGAAACTGACAGGATGTGTTCCACTCTGGTGAATCCTTCCCTGCCAATTTATTACTTTCGATAAATGATCTGTGTATAGCATGAATAACGAAGATGAAATAGTACAGCCTCGTCTAACCGTTGTAACTAATTTGAACCAATAATTAGTTTTACCATCAGTTCTCACTCCGGTGCTATAGAGGTTCACCAAACGCCAACAAATAAAATTTTTCTTTATTTATTTTTGTGTTGAAGATTCTTTTCCTCATCTGGTTTTACAATATTTCTAAAGTATTCAAGTCTGTCTCGTGTTCTATTCGCACTCTATTTATTGATATTTATCCTGTCCTAAAAGAAAACACGGATTTCCCTTCTAGACAGTGCAACATACGTCAGTTTTGTTTTTCCCATTTACTGACGGTTGTAGTGCGTGTTGCAGTTGAACTAACTGTCAGAGCTTTAGCGTGATAAGTTGCGTTAGTATATTTTGACCTAAACAACTGTTTCTCCGTTTTTACCTATAAACGAAACATGTTATTAACAAAGTAAACAAAAATAACGCTTCTTGAAACACTCCGAGAACTCATAACTTTTAGAATAGGATTCCGAATTCCTTAGGAACCAGCGGAAAATGTTATACAGTGGAACTTTTTATTCACTCTGAAATTTGAAAGCACGCATTGGGAGCATTACAAGAGATATGGAATACACAGGGCTGAAATTTACGACAATGTGTGCCTTGAAGGTCAGTTTCTTTCGGTGAATTGTCGTCTTTCCTTTTGTGAGTTAGAATCAATAAGTCCACTTTTCCCCTTATTCAGTTTTACTGCACAGCCCTCTCACCCCCACTCCCAGCAAATGCTACCGCGGGATAAACCAATAAAGTACTCCGTTCGTGTTTTCACTTCTCTGTTCGCCCACTGGTTTATTAGATCGAGGCAAGGCGCTTGTAGGTTTTCTCAACGAAATACAAAATCATTTGAACTGTAGGTAAACTTTGTAACATGTTCTTAAAATAATTACAACTGCAGTATATTATTGTTAATAGAGTTGTTATTCGTAAGACTTAATAATCCTCAAAACCATTCAACTGTGCCCAGTTTTCAACTTACAATCTTAGTATCTGGAGGCTGATACTCTGCAGAACATTCCTCCCCAGGCATCATAAGTCTATTCTGCTTCATATTATGAAGTTCTGTGCATTCTCCACTCCTATATAAAACCAAGGCATACTACACTTATTTTTTAAATATATTTATACAATCTTCAACAGTAACTTTAATACCTGCCTTTCTAGTAAGAAATATTTACGTTTGATGCTCATTAGAATAATGTATTCTAATAAATTAAAGTTGTGAGTTTACTGAATGGTTCGAGTAACGTAGCTGTGAGCTTGCATTCGGTAAATGTTGGGTTCGAACCCTACCGTCGGTATCCATGTCAGATGTTAAAAAGAAATTAAAATCGACGTATAGAATAGGCAACAGTGAAAACCGCATAAAATTCTTTCTAGCGGTTATCGAGCTAAGAACGTACGTACCTACCCGCAACCGTCCCTAGCCTATGATATAATATTTTAACTGTTATATTGGGCAAACGTTTAAAGATAGGTTTGTGGTCAAAGGAAATCTTCGCTAGATCATCTTATGTACTACGATTCCTGTGCATATTTTTTTTTTGGATATCATTCAACAGTTTATGTAGCGTAAACAGAGAAAGTGTTCGATGACGTCTGTTTTTAGAGTTACTTTGCATAAATCGTTGTTGCTCGGCCTCCTTTTTGCACAGTTCAATATTTAATATACTAAAACTTTCCCTGGATGATTCTATACTCAGCAGTAAAAACTGGATAAGAATATGGCCACTGGTTCTTGAATTGTAACCGAACATCAATACAGACAGATGATGAGTTTATGAAGAGAGATATAAGAGCTGAAACGAATGCAGTGTGAAAGAATGACACTCTATTTATTAAATTGAACATAATATTGATTTAATGGTTAGTAAGGATAGCGGTAAATGCTTACAGAATAAATTATGAATGGTATTTTACGCGTTCCCTTTCAGAAATAAGGCATTGCATAGTACAGCGTGTATTGATATAAGGAAGTCCATGAAGAATACTATGAAGACAATGCGAAATGCACTTGTATTAGTGGGGACTTTATGTATAACTTCAGAATTTCAACAAGAAAACCATCTCGTGAAAGTCGAGAGCAAATTGAATTCTTTGCTTCCTACAACGGAATGAATGAACAGATAAAAAATTAAGTTAGGTTACGCTTATGAAAATAGATATGAACACAACTCTCTCTTATCTGGTATTAAAGTTGTACTGCGCGAGTTAACTCGCACAGTAGTGTAAATAAATAATAATTCTTTCTAATATAAAGTAGTCCAGTATGACTCTTCTTAAGCCAAGAATAACATTAACCTAAAATTGCAACGGGAATAATATTACGATAATAAAACCTAGGGATGAGTTAGTATGATATTCTTTTTTCATACTTGCGGGGTAGCTAAATCACAATAGTTTGGGGAGTAATCCTGTGTTCATGGATCACCCTTGAATTTGTTTTGGTCATAACGTTACTGACATTACCAAAGATTTTAGCAGACTTTACATCCTTCCCACACCTAAATGTTTTGTTTGTACAGTAAATACACTGAAGAAAATGGAAATTGCAACACCCATAAGGAGCAGTGCTACATTGCTGCAATTAAACATGCAGAACGAGTGTTCAAATGTGATTCGATGATTCCACTTTCAGGTCCCTTTGAGCGCAAGTTTGGACAACAATCAATACAGGATGTGCCCACCACGAGCTGCAATACATTGATAAATTCATCGAGGCATGGAGTCAATAAGGCCCTGGATCGCTTCCTGAGGAGTTGTGGCCCATGCTTGCTGCACTGCACGGGTCAGTTGTTCCAGAGTTGTGGGTGGCTGAGGACGGTTGGCCAGTTGTCGACCCATCATGTCCCACACATGCTGAATAGGACTAAGGTCCGGGGTTCTGGCAGGCCATTCTAAGGTTGTGATGTCGTAGAGAGCTTCTCTGGAGATGCGTGCAGTATGAACCCGGGCATTGTCCTGCTGAAACATCCCATTAGCAATGTTCGCCATCATGGGGACAACCACTGGATTGAGTACCCTATCAACGTACTGTCGAGCAGTCATTGTGCCATCAACAAGCACTAATTGTGATTTCACATTAAAGCCAATAGCTCCCCAGACCATAATGCTTAGTGTTGGCCCTGTGTGCCTCTCGACAATAAGATCTGGGCGGCCCCTCTCCCCGGTACGTCTGCGCACACGGTTCCGGCGATCACTGCGAGTAAGACAGAAGCGCGATTCATCACTAAAGACGACCCTATGCCATTCGTCGACCCACGTCGATCTTTCTCGACACCAGGCCAGCCTTACACGTCGCTGTTGTGGGGTCGATGGAACACCTTCTGCAGGGCACGGGTTCGTAAGCCAGCTGGGGTTCCATCCGGGCCATCCGAATCATGCGGCTATCCTCTCTCACAGTTGTCCGTCGCGCTGGGCCTGTACCAGGTCTATGAGCGTGGGTACCTTCATTTGACCACTGCTGCCATACACGTTGAACAGTAGATGCCTGTCGGCCAACACGTGCAGCGACAGTCCTTAGCGATAATCCAGCCTCACACAGCCCAATTCTCCGAGCCCTCTCAAATGGCGACAGTTGTTGATAGCGTGCTGTTCTCTGTCGTTGAGGTATGTTTGACGGGGAACACTTCACTGCACAGACTGCAAGTCAACTACGCTACACCTGCGTCCGTGTAATGGAGTTGTTTCCTCCGCGACCAATCACGTGGGGAGACCTGTAGGAACAATCCAATGGGTCTGAAACTTTGATCGTTTACATAGCTACAAGGCATCGTTCCATATCTTGAAAATCAACACAAACGACCAATGCCTTCATAGTGTTGCAATTTCCATTTCCTTAAGTGTATGATTTTGTTAGTTTTCTTCTCCCAAGTTCCTTCAGTATTCCTGATTTAATAGTAACTCTTTATATATTTTGTTGACATATATACAAGTTAATGCCTTTGCTGGTGAGATGTATTGTTTACAGTGTCTTCTGGTGTGGACTAGAATAAATTTGTTACTTTCATTGACCTGTCTCTGTCTTATCCTTGGCTTTGACAATCTGAAGGTGACTGAGTATGATCTATGCTAGTAATACCATTCCTTACGCAGCCAGCCCCTGTTATGAATGGTGTGAAAATATCACTCATAGGGTCAGTTGGTGCATGCATTTGAGTGGGTCTGGCAAACTGATGTGTAACAGCCACTTCTGGCTCAGTGAGGAAAGCAACGGGAAACTATCTCACACCTCATTTCCCTTTTATGTCTCTTCAATGATGCCTAGGCTATCTATTACAGCTGTTGGCGGAACTGTGGAGGATCCAACCAGCTTTTGTTATGAATACCCAACACACCATACACATATACAAATAAAACTAGCAGAAGGGCCAAGAGTTGGCGATGCCAGAGGCGTGACGAACAAGAACTGGCCCGTGTGCAGGACGCAAAATTTGGCTCCTTCAAGGAAAATGTATAAAACCTGTCAAAAACACAGAAATTTAACTGTTAATGAAATAGATTTACTTTAATGAATTAAATCTATATCAATTTGATATGCAGGCTGACCCAAAAGCTCCTTAACATTTGACGAGGCGATACTTCACCGAATATTGGAGGTATAGAGGTAATAACCGGCACACATGATTGTCATGACATGTGGTTTATTGACAACAAAATAAAATACATAAAGCGGCAAACAGATGGCGCTTCATACGATACACAAGCAATAATTAGCATTATAATCGAGGTTCAGCAGGTATTCTTTATAACGCATGCTCAACATGTCGGCCGTCATTCATCAACAATACCTGTAGTCGAGGGACATTGTTGTGAACAGCACTGTACAGCATATCCCTAGGTATGGAGAGAAGTTGTCACCGGATGTTGTCTTTTAGCATTCCTAATGAGGTCTGACGATCGCGGCATAATAAGTGAAATTTTTAATCCTTTCAAGTTTAGATTTTCAAATTAGGAAGAAATTTTTTATTTCCTTTGTATGTCGCGTGTCATGGCTGTCATTCTTGGACAATCAGGAATCAAGATTGGAAAAGACTGGAAGCGTTCGAAATATGGGGCTGGAGAAGAATGCCACGGTTTAAATGGATTGAAAAGAGAACAAAAAGGCGTTCTGCACGAAATTCAAGGGAAGAGATAACTGACGCAAACGATACAGAAAAGAAGATCTAAATTCACTGGCCACCTCTTGCGACATAATTCCTTTCTTAATCATCTGCTGGAAGGGAAAACCACGGGGAAGAAAGGCCGAGGACGACCGAGAAGAAATCTTCTTCAAGACTTGGCTCAGAGTCTTCATTATTGTTCCTATCATGAAATTAAACGAGGAACTGAGGGCAGAGAACACTCATTGTATAGACAATGTTAGACATTGATGATGACGAATAATGGTGTAAACGGTAGGTCATAAAAAACACGTCTCTGGTATGATCCAAACAGGAGTACTGCTCTAGTGTATGGGACCGTCACCAGGATTACGTGATTCAAGAACTGGGTGATGCTCCAAGAAAAGCACCCAGATTTGTTCTGGCTTATTTCCGTCAAAACAGTAGCGTTAAAAATGTTGCAAAGTTTGGGCTGGGTAGACTTGGGAGAAAGGAGACGAGCTGCTCGACTAAGTGGTATGTTTCGAGCTGTCTGTGGATAGTTGACGTGGAATGACATCGATAGAGGAATAAGCTTGAGTGGTATTTTTTAAAGTGGGTGAGATCATAATATTAAGATAATGTTGGAATTACAGACGACAAATTGGGACAAATATCCGTTTATCGTAAGGAAAGTAAGTGATTGGAATTATTTACCAAGAGGGATGTTCAATAAATTTCAAAATTATTGACAATATATTTACCACAGCCGTACATTGTAACAATTGGGCAATCTGTTCTGAATCTTCCATCTCAACTCCATCATTTGGGGAAATCATAACAACATGTATGTGCTAGTTAATTAGAGACCAGATATTATTTGTCAGTAGCCAAGTTCAATATTTTTAGGTTAGACTATAATCTGCGAATTGCATACAACTGAGTGAATTGGCGCAGCTGTACCACACGTATAAATTACACACATACATATGTAGTGAAGTACCCAACACACCGAATCCACCGTACCTAAACTTTAATTTTATATCACAATTATCATTATACACACATACTGTATACAAAAATACAGCTCAGACCATCTTTGCTTTTCTGCCGCCTTTCTTACTCGGCAAAGATCGCCTATTTACGGTTCTGAGTTCAGTCAAGTCCACTAGGGGGAAGCCTACAAAGCTCCCCCTCCAGTAACCAAGTTACGATACAAAAACAATACAAACATAAACAAAATGTACCATAATCACAAGAACATAATATACAACATGATCTAGATAGCGAGTGTAAAACCTTTATGTCTTTCCACTACGTGATTTTGTTACCATTTTCTCCTAGCTGGGATTGTCCTTGGAATCCGTCGTTGGTCCATCAAGGGCCGAGAATCCTTGCAAGGCAGCTAATCACTCTTCATGACGAGTTGTATGAGTCTTATAATCTGCTGCTATGAAGTAGGCTTGTTTGTAGCGATCAATGGAGACATTCACAGAAGTATTTGTTATGGTAACTGTGAAATATTATCCGTTTCCACAGTTACCTGGAAATGGACCTTCATATGGGGGTTGCAAAGATTTTTTCACTCTATCGGTTCTCAGAAATACGGGAGTACATTCACTCAAGTCTTTATGAATGAACACAGTTCGAGAATTGTTGTGCTTAACTTCCAGAAGTCTGTGTTCCTGCATGTGCTGCTAAGTTTGGAGACAAAGTTGCTGATTCGATCTGAGATTGAGGGTTATCGAAGAATTCACCTGGAAGCCTAATATGCGTGCCATATACTATTTGCGCAACAGAACAGTTCGAGGCCCCCCGGAGTGATGCATGTAGACCCAGCAACGCAGTAGGAGTGTATCTGTCCACTTTATAGAGTTTTGATCTTTGTTGGCAGTTTTTCTGTTCAATGCAGCCATTCAACTTTTCCATTGCTCTGTGTATGACAGGGCGTCGAACGTTTAAGCTCTACATCCCAAAATTCAAAAACGTTCTTAAACAGTTGTCTTTCAAACTGTCTGCCTTGGTCAGTCACTAGATTTGCAGGGACTCCAAACCGCGTCATCCACTGATCATAAAATTATTCTGATACAGGATCTGCTGTTATATTTTGCATTGGTTTTTCTTTTATCCAGTTGCTGAAACGATATATACATGTAAGGCAGTAGTGATAGCCATCAGAAGATGAAAGAGTGCTAACGATATCTATGTGAACAGTGCTGAACCTCTCATCAGGTTCTTTAAAATGGATGGATGTTCATTTCTTATGTCTTGTTATTTTGTTTTCATTGACATCCCATGCGGGCTTGCGTCCATGTTCTTACGTCATTATTAATACCAGCCAGATAAACTAGTAAGTCATGAACGTAACAGTAGTCTTTATCCCTGCATGCTCCATGTTGTGGATCTGAATAAAGAATTGTTTGCGAAATCTTTTGAAATATATGGCATTATGTTGTCTGTTGAGATATCACACCACAGTAACTTTATAGAAATCTGTAGGTAGCTTTTGAACACGTGTGAGTGACCTTCCTTTTGAAGTTTTTTGAAGTTCAATATCTTGTCGTTGACTGTCAGCGACTGTGCCGTAATCGATAACAGTCATACGAGGGGCGTTCCATATATAATGAACATTTTATTTCTCGGCTAATTTCGGTTTAAAATATTTGGAATTTTGTTTGAAATCTTTCGGAATATTCCTTTTTCGTCTCGTAGAGTTTTATCAATTTCCGATAGATGGCAGTGCTATAACTTGCCTTCAAAGTGGTGACTGTAATAGAGGTGCGCACAAAACAGAGAGTTTCTTTTAGCGGTAAACAATTGCATCACAGATATTGATAGGCACTGGCAGAATGTCTACGGAGACTTGGCAGTAGACAAAGCACGGCCTACTCGTGTTTCAGCATCACATCACCGACAGGAGCTCACAAAACTTCAGTGGACTGTTCTTTTTCATCCACTCTACAGCTCGGATCTCGCGCCTTCCGACTTCCGTTTGTTTAGCCCAGTGAAGGATGCACTCCGTGGGAAGTACTACGTGGATCATGGGGAAGTTATCGGTGCAGCACGATGTTCGCTCCGACATCGGCCAGTTGAGTGGTGCCATGCAGACATACAGGCCCTCACATTACGATGGCATAAGGCCGAAGTATTGAAGGGAGATTATTTTGAAAAATAGAGTACTATAACAAGAGGATTGGGGAATAAATGGTGTAGTTGAATCCTCGATAAAACCAATCTGCTTTTAGAAACAATATGTTGCTTTATATATTGAACTCCCTTCGTAGATCCAATCCGTGACAGGTTATCCGCGACGGTATTGTCCTTGCAGCTAATGTATTGGTTGTTTGTTGTAAAGCCGGAGATGTCCTGAAAATATCGCAACTGCCGTGGAGATGCCTTCCCATTTTTCTGATTAAATGCAAAAATAAGTATTTTGTGGTCCGTATATATTATGAAGACCGTTCCTTCGAAAAAAGTTTGAACTGCTTGACAGAGAGATAGATTCCTAACAGTTCACGGTAATAGGTGCTATTCGCTATCTGTGTATTCCTTAGTTTATTCGAAAAGAATCCAATAGGTTTCCATCCTTTTTCTTCATGCCGTTGCAGGGCACTTCAACTGCAAAGTCACTTACATCTCCTGCCAGGGCCAGCTGGTATGTTGGGTCTGGGAATGTAATCGGTACCGCGTCTGCCAACTCCTACTTACATTTTTCAAATTTTGTGACAGATCCTGGGGTCCAGTTAATTTTTCGCTTATCTTCCTTCTTAGCACGTTTCAGATAAGCATGCAAAAGAGGCTGCGTTTCTATTGCATCCTTCAAGTATAGTCGGTATAAATTAACGGTTCCTAAGAACACAGGAAGGTAATGAACTCTTTGTCTTAGTTTGTAGTCCCAAAAATTCCAATTGTTCTAAACCAAGTACAGACTTGGAAAAATTAATTCGGAGTCCAAATTCCTGTATCTTCTCAAACACAATCTTAAGATGCTCACGATGTTCCTCTACTGATGCTGAAGCAATAAGCAGTCATCAAGATATGAAAAAATAAAGTCTAGGCCCTCCAAATATATCATTAATGAAACTTTGAGAACTGTTTGGTGCATTACTAAGTCCAAATTTCATCACATTAAAGTCATATAACCCAAAGATTTGAAGACAGATTTTTTGCGAAATTATTTGGAAACGTATGGCCTTATGTTGTTTGTTGAGGTGTCACACCACAGTAACTTTCGAGAAGACAGGTGGTATCTCTCGAAGAAAAGTGACTGGCTTTCCGCTTGAAGTTGTTTAAGGTCACTGACTTGATGTCGGATGTCAGCGACTGCGTCATGATCGGTGGCAGTCATAGATTCAACCCGTGATAGGTTATCCGCAATGATATTGTCCTTGCCGCTAATGTGTTGGATGTGTGTTTTAAGCCGGAGATTTACTGAAAATATCGCAGCTGCCGTGGAAGTGCCTTCTCATTTTTCTGATTAAATACAAAAGTAAGTGTTTTGTGATCAGTATACATTATGAAGTCTCTTGAAAATGTTTGAACTGCTTGACAGATAGATAGATTCCTAACAGTTCACGATAATAGGTGATAATCGCTCTCTGTGTATTCCTTAGTTTTATACATGACTTTCTATGCTACAGGGATTTAGAAGTATGTATTGAAAAGGTCAAGCTTGCTAATTATCTTCTCACCCCTCGAACCATGTTTCAAATCTTCACTCCAGGGAATAGGATATCGGTCTGGGATAGTTCTCGCGTTCAGACGTCTGTAATAACCACAAGGTCGTAAAGCTACATTCTATTTGAGGAATAGTTGGAGATGACTATCCCTTTGCGAATTTGATGATCGAATAATTCCACTGTTCTGCATAAACTGAAATTTCTGTTTGGTTTCCGAGGATACAACTACCTGGGCGTACAATATTTCGGTTGACCTCCTGTTTGGATGAAATGTTGAATATCGTGCTTGATATGAGTGTGTAGTAAGTTTGGTTTGGTTAAAACTGGATAACTGAATAACATATCAGCATATAAGTTTAAGTTATAAGGATATTCCCACCTTCCAATACTTGTCAATTTCTATACACTGCTTAGATTAATTACATCATATAACCCAGCTTAATCTCTAGGACATCTTTCGTTCCGATTATGGAACATATTCAGCTAAAATATTTGATAAAATAGCAAGACAATTAAAATACATGTGATAGTTATGATGATAAAATCAGCTAAAATTTTGACAAAATGGCAAGACAATTAAAACACATGTGATAGTTATGATGATAAAATAAAATGTTCATTCATGTTGGATTAAAATTTCCAACAAGTCTGTGTCCAAGTGGCGAAGCAAAATCGGCGTGAGGGTTCTTCTTTATGTTGCAGACGTGTATACTTGTTAATCTTGAAGATAGAATTGAAGATATAAAATATTTTCTTATAGTTATCGGGGAACTCTTGAAAAATAACCGTAGTTGAAGTTGAGTTGCAGTTAGACTATTAAAATAAGTTTGAAACAAGAAGAAAATAAGTAAAAAGGAGGATATTTTAAAGGAGAAAACCTTGTAATAATAATAATTTCGTGTGGCTATTTCTAGCCGAGTGCAGCCCTTGTAAGGCAGACCCTCCGATGAGGGGTGGCGGCATCTTCCATGTGTAGGTAACTGCGTGTTATTGTGGTGGAGAATAGTGTTATGTGTGGTGTGTGAGTTGCAGGTATGTTTGGGACAGCACAAACACCCAGCCCCCGGGTCATTGGAATTAACCAATGAAGGTTAAAATCCCCGACCCGGCCGAGAATCGAACCCGGGACCCTCTGAAACGAAGGCCAGTATGCTGACCATTCAGCCAACGAGTCGGACAGAAAACCTTATAAGCATGTATGTTCGTGAGGATAAAAGGATAATGGAGTTGTGTTGAGCCAATATGGGACAAAATATGAGATTTATATCAGCAAATGTTTGGGCTTTGGACATTGTGCTGACGACATTATCAGCTGTGATGGTCGGTAATTCATCCCATGGCGGAGAGTTTAGTCTCACCGCCAATTAACTGCTTTTTATTAGTTATTTGAACTTCTTCAGAAAATCAGCACCCAATATGCCCTCACCAATTTGAGCTACTATAAAAGGCCATTAGAATTGTCGACGGACTCGCGTACCAATATTCAGTGTTCTAAGTCCGTAATTTGGTATTTCAGTGCCGTAAGCTGCAGATAATTTAGAATCTGGGTCACAGCTTCTATTACTGCAAGTGACAGCGATTATTGAAACATCGGTTCTACTATCCACTAGGAAGTGCAAAGTCGTGTTATTGTCACCTGTAAATACTGAGTTCAAAGTAGTGGAGCTTGCTCTCAATTCTACTACTGTTTGGAGCTTTCCAAAGTTTTTCATGAGCATGGAGGCTTGCATTTTGTCAAGGAAGCACATATTACCAAATGTGAAATGGTAATAGCAGTACTTTCCATTTGGTTCGTTAATTTTTGCTTCAGTCTTGGCTCTAAATTCGACTACGGGACCTAAAAGTGCGCATTGACGCTATCCGATTACGTAGGGCTGTTATCTGTGCAGAGTTTCGTGATAGCGTACTTTCTTACGAACGCATCAGTACCGCTATTTTTTATACTGTGAAGTTTACTGCAGAGATTCATTTAATGATTTGTCGGCCACAATTGTGATTTTGTCCAAGTTTTCATCAGGTACGATTAGGACATGTTTAATAGAATCCGGAGATTTCTCAAGCCACAAGGAACAAAGCACATTTTCGGAAAAAATCACGCCTGCTAACGACTGCATTTTCCTTAAAGGCTGACTATGTTTCAGATCGCCTAATTCTAGGCCTGTTACCAAACGTTTCATTTGTTTATCTTCGCTTTCTTAGTACATATGTATAAGATGTTCTTTATCCGCGGAGTACATACGCCTATTCAGTTTCTAACATTTAATAATGTCTCAAATATTTTGAAGATATTTACGTTCGAGATGAGACACGAGGTACTTAAATTTAGTGTCCCCTTGGGTAATTCTTGAGACAGAAAACAGAGCTTCCACTATTAAGAACCTTATTTAGGATTTATAGATGGATAGATATAGATGCTATATTGCTTGCTTGAGCCATCATGTATCCTGAATGACATTCATTTGCCGTCGGCGTACCCATTGCGTTGTTTTCATCCATTGTTCTTCACGTTTACACTACACTTATGCACTTCGCGATGTTTATTACTCACTTCCATCACTGAATCACGTCGGTCACCAATTATAGAGTGGCGAACTGAAGACACTGAATCCACCTTAGCTACAACTATAATTTTACATCATGTTTGTCATTATACACACATATACAAAAAAAGCTCACTCCATCTTTGCTTTTCTGCCGCCTTTCCCACTCAGCAAAGATCGCCTATTTTCTGTTCTGAGTTCAGGCAAGTCCACTAGGGAGCGACTACCACATATATGCATACATACATACATACTGAGACTTTCCTAACTGTCTGACTAAATTTTACAAATATTATATAACTGCATTTAACTTGTAATATCTGAATATCTGCATTTAACATGAAAATTATGAAAATTAACATTCATTAAATAAAATACACACTCGTCGGACCTTGTACTTACACTTACTTGTTACCTGCTTACTTACACATGCGTTATTTGAAGGGCGCCAGCTGCCACTCAGTACAGCAATAATAGAATGAGACACTTGACTATCTGTAGGGTGTGGGGTAATAAGCTTACGTTTGACAACATACCATATAAGTTCTGGGAAAAAGAGATTGGCGTTCGGTTTCCCCTTTAATTTTGAGGTTAAGATATTTTACTGTCATTGAAATAAAACTATGAATTCGTTTGATAGAACAAAATATATTCTTTAAATAATATATATCAAAAAATAGTGAGTCTTGTTGCGATAAAACAGATGAGAATATGAAATTATGACATTGCAACTGAAAGAAACTAGGCATGAATCTGAATTTTTCTTGACCGGACATTTAACAATTTATACGAAATATTTCCCTCACTGATTCACTTGACTGTACCTTCAACACTTTGAGTGTAATTACGACTTAATCCTTTGATCTGGTGTTTACTGTAGATGTGTCACGCCTAACTTGGTGATACATCCTTGTGACTGCTTCTTCTCCATATCATCTGACTTCTTTTTAAGTCAATATGGTATTACCTCTTGGCAGGTCCAGTGTTGCCCTCTCTGACTCCATGGTAAGCCCTTGCGTCCGTGTCTTCAACTAAGTGACCGAACAACCTTTGGCCTCACTCTCTCAATGACCAATGATTAATGGCTCACTGAGTCTTCTTCATCTCTCGTTCACACTAGTTGACTGACCGACTGAGGTCTCTTCATCTCGTAGACTTCTTCACTGTTCAGCTTCCGTTTAACTAATGACTGACGCTACAATATGCACCCACCTTTTATAGACGTTGGTTGACACAGCCACGTAATCTCCAGAAATAACAATGACATACTCCCACAACGCCTCAAACCGTTGCATGTAATGGTGAAATCCCCTGGGGCGGCCGACTCTCTGAGCGAATTTCTAAAAGCTCACGATGACGTAGCCATGACGTAGCAATGACTTGGCAGAATCGCCAGTAGTGCAAAATATAACAACGTCACATCCAACATCTGATACATCGAAACTCTCACTGTACAGGTATTTAATGTTAATTTACATATACGTATATATGCATACACTCAATCATAAATAATAATTATAACAAAATAATAGTAATGTCATAGATAAAATAATAATAATAATAAGGACATGATAATAATAATAATAATGATAATAATAATAATGATAATAATAATAATAATAATAATAATAATAATAATAATAATAATAATAATAATAATATACATATTATCTTGTAACGGGATTTGAACCGTTACAATACATACATACATACATACATTTTCATTTTAAACTGTTATGTCTTTAAGCGTTCAGTCCACAGGCCTTCATAATCGTCTCGTTTGAACAATTAAATTATCTTATATTAATAAGGAATATAAATGATTAAACAAAGATTACCTGTATTTAATGGAGTTATTTCATATTAATTCTTCCTTGGTACTTTATTTTTTCTTTCTTTCATTCTTTACTATTTATTAAATTTTAATTAAGTGTTTATTTAGCTGAGCTTATTGAGATCATAACTGCATCATGTAATTTTTGCTGCTAATTGGTAAGAGCTTTCAATAACGTAAATAATGTATAGGACCAACATCAGAAGTTGGTTTCATATTTTTTCTGTTATGTGTGCTCTGACGGATGTAGAGATGCGAGGCATTGTGTACTTCTGTATTAACGTTCTTCCTAATGAATAATGTCAAGTGCAGGATTTTAAATTTCGGGCTGACCATTTGAAAAGGATAAAACACTCTTGACTTTTCTGCGGTGTTCCATTTCACATTCTGCTCTCTTTTAGAGATCGGTTAAAAGCAAATCTGTGTAAATAAATATTTTATACGTTCATTTCAAGTGAACTATTTGTGTATTTTGTGAAATTTCCTGTTTGTATGTTCTTTAATTACGTTAAATTTTGATTGAAGCATAAAAATTGTGCTGTTTTTACTGTATACCACTCTGATTTCTCTGTACTCTCTTATGGTTATATTTAAGTAATATGGAAGTACAGTATGAATGTAAGAAAGCAAAATGGACAGTATGTACTAATGGGTTATTAAGAACCAATGGATAAAGGCGTATTGGAAAAAGGAAGAATGGTGTTAGAGCTTTTTATTGATCATGAAAAAGCCTTTGCCTAGTACAACGGGAGAAATTAATGGACATACTGATGAAAAAAAGGAATAGATTGGAAGGAAAGACTGATAGTGAATCTTTACATAAATTAAACAGTGCGGGTAAGAGTAGGAGAGAATTTGTCGGAAGAAAGCAAAATTTGTAAAGTTCGAGTTTTCTTTCACTAACCTTGTTTAATATATTACTTGAGGAAATAATTCGAAGTTGTTATCAAGGTAAGCAATTGGGGGTGGGGGAAGAAAATTGAAAGCATCAGATTTGCTGACTGCATGGTAGTGTTAATAGAAACTGAGAAAATGATGAATATCATGCTGGAAAAACTAAGCAGATCTTGTAAAAACTTCGGTAGTAAAATTAGCAGAAAGGAGATTAAAGCAATGATCATGAGTAGTAAGAAGGACGTAACAGGAAATATAGTTCTCTCAGGTGAAGAAGTAGAACAAGTAGCTGCATTCAGATATTTAGTAAACACAATCAGAAGTGATCTATATTGTTTGGATGAGGTGAAATACAGGATTGCAGTGGCGAAGGAAGCATACAAGAAGCAAAGATTACTGAATATGGACGTTAAGAAGAGGTTAGTCAAGTGCTGTGTATGGAGCGTTGTTCTTTAATGGTCTGAGACTTGGAGTTTGAGAAGGGAGGAAGAAGGAAGATTAAAATCTTTTGAAATGTGGGTATGAAGAATAATGGAGAATTTCAACGGGCAAGACAATTTAAAGAATGTAGCATTGTTGGAAAGAGTAGGTGAAGAAAGGACGACAATGGCGGAAACCGTTCAAATGAGGAAGAAGAATTGATTAGGTCACTGTTTACGAAGGGCATATTTATTAGTGCAGGCAATGGAAGGAAAAGTTGCAGAGAGAAGTTTGAGTGGAAGAAAGAGGTAGCAGATGATGGACAGTGTGAACATCAATGGAAATTACTGGAAGACTAACAAAATGGCTCAAGAGAGATCGGCTTGAAAAATGCATGCGAAAACCTGCTGATAGGCAGAGAACCGATGGTGATGGCATAAATAAAATGGTAATGAATTGAAAGAGGTATAGTAAATCCCGTCCGAGGCAAGAGAGTTTTCCAACACGAAGTGTTAGTGCGTAGAGGGCACTCTGATAGTACGTGCCTGCAGTGTCCCATCACTGGCCGTCTGACACCACAAAAGTAGCTGGCTGTACGATTCCATTCCTTGTGTATTACAGTGTGTGTCTGTAACAATACCAGCCGACCCCGTGGTGTAGCGGTGGCTTGACTGCATCTTGCCCGGAGGCCTCGAGTTCGATTAGCGGCCTGGTTGGACACTTTCATCTGGATCTGAGGGCTGGTTCAAGGTCCACTCAGCCTAGTAGTTAGCTGATGGTAAGATAGCAGTCCAGGGCTAGAAAACCAAAATCCGAGCTCGATAGCTACAGTCGCTTAAGTGCGGCCAGTATCCAGTATTCCGGAGATAGTAGGTTCCAACCCCACTGTTTGCAGCCCTGAAGATGGTTTTCCGTGGTTTCCCATTTGCACACCAGGAAAATGTTGCGACTGTACCTTAATTAAGGCCACGGACGCTTCCTTCCCACTCCTAGCCCTTTCCTATCCCATCGTCGCCATAAGACCAATCTGTGTCGGTGCGACGTAAAGCAGCTTGCAAAGAAAAAGAAAGCCAAAAGTAACAAACGAGAGAATTCGTCGTCCTGACCGCAAGACACCTCATTATTCTGCAGGCTATCGGACGCTTGTTAGGCCATTGCCCTTCGGGGCTCTTGCGCCATTGGTTTTGGTTTGGTCTGCAATACACGGGAGACGACAGCAAGCACCACTTGGACGATTAAATCACTCTGAGCGTGGACGTATAGTGGGACTCGGAGATGCTCCACAGAACCAGCTCTAACACCGGCTCCATGGCTAAATGGATAGCATGCTGGCCTTTGGTCACAGGGGTCTCGGGTTCGATTCCCGGCAGGGTCGGGAATTTTAACCATCATTGGTTAATTTCGCTGGCACGGGAGCTGGGTGTATGTGTCGTCTACATCATCATTTCATCCTCATCACGACGGCCAGGTCGCCTACGGGAGTTAAACCAAAAGACCTGCACCTGGCGAGCCGAACATGTCCTCGGACACTCCCGGTACTAAAAGCCACACTGGGCGTGACATATTAGTGGTCCACCAGTGTTGAAGAGTATGGGAGACAGAGTGTTCCTACAGCCTCAGAGCCCTGCTAGTACCATCCTGCTGCACTCGTGAACGCTTGGATCGTTCAGGTGGCTCTGATTGACAATGCAGCAATCCCACGTGCAATCAGAGACACTGTAGCTCCCACTTATCTGCACGAACAATAAACAATAAATTGTTGGAAGTACGATTACGTTCTCATGTACCTCTCGCAATTTTACTCCTGGAATGCTGTCGTACGGGGTCCTCCTGTTGCACGATAATCTTCGGCCCCATACGCTTCAGCGATTTGGCTGGGAAACACTTCACCAACCTCCGTAAAGCCCGGCTCTTTCATCCTGTGAATTTTCACATGTTTCATGACCTGAAGAAAGACATTCGTTAACGTCGATTTCACTTAGACGAGGAAGTGCAAGAGTGGGTGAGGTTGAGGATCCGTCAGCGACCAACCTCCCGTCTCCCAGTTGGATACATGTATTAACGCTATTGGTAACTACTTTTGAATAAAACCACTCCATGGTCTCGTTATAGTGGGCGTTCGGTGTTCATTTGACTGCCCCTTCTACTGTATATTGATATTAATTGTAGTTGCTCTATTTGTACGTATAGTTCGAGAAGTCCTTAAAAGTTGACCATCCATTCCGGCCTTTGAGAATACACCTGAAGGAACGCTGCATGAGCTTGTGTGGTAGAAAATACGTCTATTTCAAGGCGTTATTCGTGTCATATGCTGCCTGGCCAGTACTCCATCGCATTTCAAGATCACTTTCAGCGTCCACCAAGGATTAATGGTGTCGCTCCAAGTGTTCATTCCTTGCATGGACGTGGTAACAGGAAACCCGTGGAAGTTGTCTGTCTCCATCACCAATAACTCGCTCACCACTTGCATGCCTACTTGAAGCTTTCTAGACTTTGAGATGTTTTCCGTTCATTTATTTTTATAAACCAGAAACTGCCCTTTAATACTTCCTTCTTTTTTCTATGCGATCAATGAATACACATTCTGCACTTGCTGACGGTTTAATGTCGCACAAATAGATCAAAGAATTTTTGCGATCCAAAGATGTGAAAGGGCTAAGAATGGAAAATTAGCGGCTGTGGTCTTAATTAAGGTGCAGCCTCAGCCTTTGCCTCATATGAAACTGATAAACTACGGAGAACCATATTCAGGGCTGTACACGATGATAGTCGAACCCACCAACTACGGAATGCAGGTTCACCATTATTAAATAATAATAATAATAATAATAATAATAATAATAATAATAATAATAATAATAATAATAATAATAAAGTCTAGCACTGAACTACAAGCTTGATAAATTAGAAATATTAGAAAGAAAAATTATAAGGAAAATATTAGGTCCTCCAAGAATTGCAGAGTTTTGGAAATTAAGAAGTAACACTGAAATTTACCAGAACATAGAAAACATATCAGAAACAATAAGAAAAAAGAGATTGCTATTTCTTGGGCACATTTACAGAATGGATGACAATAGACTAACTAAACGAATCTTCAAGTACCTTTGGGAAAAGAAATCAACTACCACCTGGATTCAAGAAGTCAAGAAAGACCTGGAAAGGAACAACATACGAGAAGAAGAATTATTGGAAAGAAAGATTTTTAGGAAGAAAGTCTTTCATGTTTGTGGGTTACTGTAGTCACGTCCTAGTTCGTGAACCATGGGCAACGGCTGAGTGGCCTAGTAAGTGGTCCTGAGAGTCGGGATACCAGTTGCTATGGAATGGGAGTGGGCATCTCGGACATATTCTGAGTCGTGGCCCTCCTTCTGCTCAGGCGGCTAGGACTACACAATTCACCGGTGGTCCATAACCCGTTAGAGGAGAGATCCTCACTTGGACTATGTGCAAGTAGGGCAGCATCCTGCTTCATGAATTTACCGAGCTCAGAACACTTTAAGCAAGCCGCGGACCTATGGGAGTAATGGAGTCCCACTCCCATTTGACAGGCGAGGGACTCCTTGGAAACAACTTGGCGAACGAAATGGAATTCGATGGGGAGCTATCAATATTAATGGGGCTTATGGAAGAAAGAAGGTAGAACTTGCTGAGTCAGCAAAGAGGATGCATCTGGATGTGCTAGGAGTAAGTGATATTCGGGTAAGGGGAGATAAGGAAGAAGAGATAGGAGATTATAAAGTGTACTTGACGGGTGTTAGAAAGGGAAGGGCAGAGTCTGGGGTAGGGCTCTTTATTAGGAATACCATTGCACGCAACATAGTTTCCGTTAGGCACGTAAGTGAGCGAATGATGTGGGTAGATTTGTCAGTGGGAGGAATTAGGACAAGAATTGTGTCCGTGTATTCGCCATGTGAGGGTGCAGATGAGGATGAAGTTGACAAGTTTTATGAAGCATTGAGTGACATCGTGGTCAGGGTGAACAGCAAGGATAGAATGGTGCTAATGGGCGATTTCAATGCGAGAGTTGGGAATAGAACTGAAGGATACGAAAGGGTGATTGGTAAATGTGGGGAAGATATGGAAGCTAATGGGAATGGGAAGCGTTTGCTGGACTTCTGTGCTAGTATGGGTTTAGCTGTTACGAATACATTCTTCAAGCATAAGTCTATTCACCGCTACACATGGGAGGCTAGGGGTACCAGATCCATAATAGACTATATCTTAACAGACTTTGAATTCAGGAAGTCTGTTAGGAATGTACGAGTTTTTCGGGGATTTTTCGATGATACAAACCATTATCTGATCTGTAGTGAACTAAGTATCTCTAGGCCTAGGGTAGAGAAAGTGAAATCTGTCTGCAAACGAATAAGGGTAGAAAATCTCCAGGACGAGGAAATTAGACAGAAGTACATGGATATGATTAGTGAGAAGTTTCAAACAGTAGACAGTAAGCAGGTTCAGGATATAGAAAGTGAATGGGTGGCATACAGGGATGCTGTAGTAGAAACAGCAAGGGAATGCCTAGGAACAAGTGTATGTAAAGATGGGAAAAGGCGAACATCTTGGTGGAATGATGAAGTGAGAGCAGCCTGTAAACGTAAAAAGAAGGCTTATCAGAAATGGCTCCAAACAAGGGCCGAGACAGACAGGGATTTGTACGTAGATGAAAGAAACAGAGCGAAATAAATAGTTGTTGAATCCAAAAAGAAGTCGTGGGAAGATTTTGGTAATAACCTGGAAAGGCTAGGTCAAGCAGCAGGGAAACCTTTCTGGACAGTAATACAGAATCTTAGGAAGGGAGGGAAAAAGGAAATGAACAGTGTTTTGAGTAATTCAGGTGAACTCATAACAGATCCCAGGGAATCACTGGAGAGGTGGAGGGAATATTTTGAACATCTTCTCAATGTAAAAGGAAATCATCATGGTGGTGTTGCAAACAGTCAAGCTCATGGGGAGGAGGAAAATGATGTTGGTGAAATTATGCTTGAGGAAGTGGAAAGGATAGTAAATAAACTCCATTGTCATAAGGCAGCAGGAATAGATGAAATTAGACCTGAAATGGTGAAGTATAGTGGGAAGGCAGGAATGAAATGGCTTCATAGAGTAGTCAAATTAGCGTGGAGTGTTGGTAAGGTACCTTCAGATTGGACAAAAGCAGTAATTGCACCTATCTATAAGCAAGGGAACAGGAAGGATTGCAACAACTATCGAGGTATCTCATTGATTAGTATACCAGGCAAAGTATTCACTGGCATCTTGGAAGGGAGGGTGCGATCAGTCGTTGAGAGGAAGTTGGATGAAAACCAGTGTGGTTTCAGACCACAGAGAGGCTGTCAGGATCAGATTTTCAGTATGCGCCAGGTAAGTGAAAAATGCTACGAGAGGAATAGGCAGTTGTGTTTATGTTTCGTAGATCTAGAGAAAGCATATGACAGGGTACCGAGGGAAAAGATGTTCGCTATACTGGGGGACTATGGAATTAAAGGTAGATTATTAAAATCAATCAAAGGCTTTTATGTTGACAATTGGGCTTCAGTGAGAATTGATGGTAGAATGAGTTCTTGGTTCAGGGTACTTACAGGAGTTAGACAAGGCTGTAATCTTTCACCTTTGCTGTTTGTAGTTTACATGGATCATATGCTGAAAGGTATAAAATGGCAGGGAGGGGTTCAGTTAGGTGGAAATGTAGTAAGCAGCCTGGCCTATGCTGACGACTTTGTCTTAATGGCAGACTGTGCCGAAAGCCTGCAGTCTAACATCTTGGAACTTGAAAATAGATGCAATGAGTATGGTATGAAAATTAGCCTCTCGAAGACTAAATTGATGTCAGTAGGTAAGAAATCCAACAGAATTGAATGTCAGATTGGTGATACAAAGCTAGAACAGGTCGATAATTTCAAGTATTTAGGTTGTGTGTTTTCCCAGGATGGTAATATAGTAAGTGAGATTGAATCAAGGTGTAGTAAAGCTAATGCAGTGAGCTCGCAGTTGCGATCAGCAGTATTCTGTAAGAAGGAAGTCAGCTCCCAGATGAAAGTATCTTTACATCGGTCTGTTTTCAGACCAACTTTGCTTTATGGGAGCGAAAGCTGGGTGGACTCAGGATATCTTATTCATAAGTTAGAAGTAACAGACATGAAAGTAGCAAGAATGATTGCTGGTACAAACAGGTGGGAACAATGGCAGGAGGGAACTCGGAATGAGGAGATAAAGGCTAATTTAGGAATGAACTCGATGGATGAAGCTGTACGCAGAAACCGGCTTCGGTGGTGGGGTCATGTGAGGCGAATGGAGGAGGATAGGTTACCTAGGAGAATAATGGACTCTGTTATGGAGGGTAAGAGAAGTAGAGGGAGACCAAGACGACGATGGTTAGACTCTGTTTCTAACGATTTAAAGATAAGAGGTGTAGAACTAAATGAGGCCACAACACTAGTTGCAAATCGAGGATTGCGGCGACGTTTAGTAAATTCTCAGAGGCTTGCAGACTGAACGCTGAAAGGCATAACAGTCTATAATGATAATGTAGGTATGTATGTAGTCTTACAAATGATAAATAATAATAATAATAATAATAATAATAATAATAATAATAATAATAATAATAATAATAATAATAATAATAATAATAAATCCTACAACGATTTATCGTTCCGCAAACTACTCTTTTACATGTTTTGGTGACTCTGAGGTGCCAGACTTTTGTCCCTCAGGAGCTCCCTTACGTGCTGCGAAATCTATCAACTCGAGGGTGGCGAATTCTACCACCTTCAAATACCATCGGACTGAACCAGGATCGAACCCGCCATTTTTAGCTCAGAAGGCCAGTGCATTACAGTCCGATCTACTAAGCCCGGCTTCATTACACCCCATGAAACTTTAGATTTCTTCGTAAAATTTCTCTTTTCAACCGCCCATCAGAATTTACAGTCACCGAATATGCCTGCACTTTGGGGGGTTAGAAGCTGACTGTATGCAACGTTTCACTCTCCTGAGTATTCGAGGACTTGAGATATTCTTGTCAGGACGGAGAGCGAAATAACTGGCTGTCTGTATATAAAATTCTTCATTAATGCCCTACCATGTGCTTTGCAGTCTCCTGTCGTGCCTGTAGAACCACTTTCTTTTCTTCCCAGCCCGATCTTGGCTTGAAGCCTGATGCTAGCTCACAAGAAGTGGCTGTAGATAATGTCTTCCTCTCGCTGAGCTTGCCTGAGTTCGCTTTATGGCCGCTACGAGAGAGGTAATCACAGTTAAACCTCAGGAAGAACGACACGTATATTCTTGTCGTAAGGACTAATTGCACTGCTTGTGTCAGTTGTTTGTGAAGGAATGAAAATCCGCTAGCTCCCTAGCTCGTTATATGAAGTTACACACGCATCCTTTAGTATAAATTAATATCTAACACAAACCTTCTGTCGCCCTCTTGTGTGCAGACTGAATAACATAATTATCATTTTATTCTTCTGTAAGCTTTCCAATTCAAGGGTCACCGGAGATGTGTGTCACTGCGAAGTTAAATTGCTGTCTAAATTACGCTTTCCTTCCGGATCTCGGCGCTTTCCTTCCGGATCTCGGCTGAACAGACAGCATAGTGAGTTTTGATTCAGAGGATTCCGGGTTTGATTCTAGATTGAGTCGGGGACTTGACAGTGCTGGATTAATTTTTCCGACTCGGGGACAAGCTGTTCATATTCGTCCCAACATTCTTCTCTTCACCAACACGCCACGCTACTAACCACTACGGAAATAGTATAGGGCTTATAGTCATTACATAGGGCTTGCGTCAAGAAGGGCATCTAGACGTAAAACAGAGCCAGTTACGCATGTAGGGAACAAGTTCATACCTGGGACACAGCAGGGTCTTGAAAAAATGGCGTCAGAAAAAAGAGGATTTTTTTTTTACAACTTGATATTCGTCGCTCCGACACAGATAGGTTTTATGGCGACGATGAGATAGGAAAGGGAGAGGATTGGGTAGGAAGTGCCTGTGGCCTTAGTTAAGGTACGGGCACAGCATTTTCCTGGCTTGAAAACTATCTTCACAGCTGCCGACAGTGGGGTTCGAACCAGTACTTCCGGAATGCAAACCCACAGCTGCGCGCGTATAACAGAACGTCCAGCACGTTCGGTCAGAAGCTGGGGAAGAATAATCAGTTTAAATTAAATTTCTTAATGGGTCGTCTGTGACCCCACGTTGTCGTTTACTCCCTGAAGTGACGGGGATGGTTTTAGGGTTAGATTTGTGCGATTGGTTCACGAACCTTACTACGAGCGATTTCAAGTCCGTTTTGGCGAGGAAGGGGTGAATATCTGGCTACTGAGTGTGGATGGGTTGATTAGCGGAGACCACTAAGGTGTAAAAATGTCAAGTAGGAGGTAACAAAAGCGTTATTGTGATGAATGCAAGACAAATGTTGTTACATATTTAATTTGAAAGTATTCGAGTATGCTCGAAAAATGAAAGAACGGACTGTTATATCACAACATTCAATATATTCTTACATGTGGCTCCCACGTCACCGGAAAGATGTAAAATTAATAAATCTTGAATGATTTTCGGTAATTCTATTACTGCGGTGAAATAATATAATACCTAGTCAATGCTGCAATGGCAGCAGGAACTCTTTATATAATTCTACACAATCTTCTCCTGCACTCCTGAACAAAGTCGCCTACAATTACAGGAAAAGAGTCGAAGCATAATATCTAAGAACTCTAAGCAACTGCTGAGATGGAGACACTGATAAGTTTCAATCTGTTGGAAATTCTGACCTATTTTCAATTTCTTCTTGTAGGCCTACCTTGTTCATTACTAAACGTTTCTTCTGAAAACTCTAAAATGTAGTTTATACTTAGTATGGGTCGTCCTCTGTTTTCTTCAGTTTATAAATAATCTTCAAACAGCAGTAAAGCTTCAAAATTAGGTCTTCTACATGCTGCCATTTTGAAATTTTAACAGCTGTTAAGAGATTTAACACAGAGCTTCTGCTACGTTAATTTAACACAAGAATCAACAGTTTGTTAGTGCTAAAAAAAATTGATGTGATGACCATTTTGTAAATTATGTGTTAAGTCTCCTTAACAGCGGCGTTAACACCTAACCTTCATTGAAGGAACTGGGCCTCAGATTAACAGCTGGTGTGTAAGACTAACATGACAAACTCTACTAAAAAGGATTCTTTATCTTTTATCAGCAGTTTTGCATATTCCAAAGGAGAATCTACTTGCTTGTTATTTATTTTTTACCAGTTTACAAGTGTGTATTTACTTCTGCCTTGCAGACAAACTAGCTAGGTGTCGCTATTGTTGGAAAAAGAAGCCTAAATTTTCTAAATGGATCATCTGTGACCCCACGGTGTGGTTTGCGCCCTGTAAGTGACGGGGTGTGGTTCTAGGGTTAGACCTGTGCGATCGGTTCACGAACCTTGATACAAGCGATTTTTCTTGCTAATCAGCTGGAGTGGTGTAAACATTAAACAGCTGAGGTGAAGCAATAAAAATATTGTTTATCTCAGAGATTTCGTAAGCAAGAGTATTCCTAAGACTTAAATGTGGCAGTAGCTATACAGATTTGCATATACTGTTACGTAAAACATTCAAATCTCTTAACATTTTGACTGATCCAAAGAAATAAAAAATATTTTCAGAAATACACATTAAGATATTTTTCTGGAAAGGAAAACCATATATTTGAAAGAAATAATAAATTGCGCATTTAAAGGTTAATTCTAGGAGACGAAGGCGTTTGTTTGGACTGAGTGAAACTAAGGACCATGTACCCTTGTGTTGAAGGCAACGAAAGTGTGTCCAGCTCTGCAGCAGTGGTCTCTGTCTGACCGCAACAGGGTGAGTGACTCAACGGCACGACCTGTGGCGTGTGCGTCATTATGCTAAAGGTTTACTCTGAGTTTATAGAACATACAGCAAAGCAAAGCGAAGTCATCTTCGTACAGGCCATGAAGGCCCTTGGAGGTGTGGAAGGTAAAGGCTTTCACTATCCATAACCTCGGCACATGATGGGGTAAAGAGGTTAACTCTACGCCCGGCCGTCTTTGCCCCCAGGAATTAACCTGGTACTCATTTATGATGAGGGCTGAGTGAACCTCAGGGCCATGTGCACCTCCGGAAGTGGAAATCTCGTTTCTTAAATTTCACGACTTCCTGACGGGGAATCGAACCCACGTCCTTCCGCGTGAATCGAACACACCTTTACCGCCTCTGTCAGGTAGCCCCTGAACATAGAGCAGAATGTGGAATAAATTCAAAGCTTAGAGAACGCATTTTAGTCTGATAGCAACTAATATATAGAATTTACTACCGGTAAATGAATTAAGTTTATAAACATCATCAAAACATAAGGATTTTACAATGAAAAAACAGTGATAATTGCTTTGGTATTTAAAAAATAAAGTTTAAATTATGGTAAGTACGACACAAAACACAATGAGTATACCTTTGTGTACTATAACTCTAACAAGTTCAAACAATTTAATGTGAAGATAGATTATTTTGTTTAACGAAAGGTACAAAGTCCGCCTCTCTGGTGTAGTGGTTAGCGTGATTGGCTGCCACCCCCCGGAGGTCAGAGTTCGATTCCTGGCTTTGCCACGAAATTCTAAAAGTGGTACGAGGGCTGGAACGGGGTCCACTCAGCCTCGGGAGGTCAACTGAGTAGAGGTGGATTCAATTCCCACCTCTGCCATCCTGGAAGTAGTTTTCCGTGGTTTTCCACTTCTCTTCCAGGCAAATGTCGGGATGGTACCTAACTTAAGGCCACGGCCGCTTCCTTCCCTCTTATTTGCCTGTCCTATCCAATCTTCCGATCCCTCCACAAGGACCCTGCTCAGCATAGCAGGTGAGGCCGCCTGAGTGAGGTACTGGTCTTCCTCCCCAGTTGTTTCCCCCGACCCAGAGTCTGAAGCTTCAGGACACTGCCCTTGAGGTGGTAGAGGTGGGATCCCCCGCTGAGTCCAAGGAAAAAGCCGACCCTGGTGGGTAAACCAATTAAAAAGAAGAAGAAAGGTACAAAACAAATATGATCTTAAAGTGAATCACTGTTAGTGATAAACACGGTACTGTTTTAGTTTCAGTGTCGCTAGTCAATGTATATCCGCTGATAAACTTTCAGTTGCACTTCAAAAAAATTGGAAAATACGTGTCAATCTAAACACTAACTAGAAAACGTACCTGTTTACGCGTCTTCAAATCTGTTATCAACATCACACGTTCATCATCTTCTAATGTGTCATGTGTGCTCGCGAGTTTAGTTTTATAATGTCTGATATAGATGTTGATTCCCATAGGAAATCAGAAATCTTTCTTCCGAATGAGTAAATTTATAATACCAATACAAATGGTCCGTTATTGGACATTATAAAATTTTCAGCTAACTCATTCATGTTTGCCAGCGTCTCGCTCCCGTGTAGTAGGCTGGGCTCATCAGTTGGTACCTAGCACACCCACCGAGACGCATTGCTAGTGCATACCGTGGAGGCCACTGCGTAGGCTAATTGTAGCCAGCGGCAATGCCATTGCACAGTGAGAGACTATGTCTCACTACCATAATTGATGCCTGCTTGGCAATCAGATGATATAGATGTTGATTCCCATTGGGAAACTGAAATATTTGTTCCGAATGAGTAAATTTATAATACCAATATAAATGGTAGGTGTGCTAGGTACCAACTGATGAGCCCAGCCTAGCACACGGGGGCGAAACGCTGGCAACCATGAATGAGTTAGCTGGAAAATTTATAATGTCCAATAACGGACCATTTATATTGGTATTATAAATTTACTAATTCGGAACAAATATTTCCCTATGGGAATCAACATCTATATCATCTGATGGGCAAGCAGGCATCAATTGTTGGAGTGAGACAAAGTCTCTCACAGTACATTGGCACTGCCGTTGGCTACAATTAGCCTTCGCAGTGGACTACACGGTATGCACTAGCCATGCGTCTTTGTAGGTGTGCTAGTTACCAACTGATGAGCCCAGCCTAGGGAGGGAGACACTGAATGAGTTACCTGGAAAATTTATAATGTCCAATAACGGACCATTTATATTGGTATTTGCAATGTCTTTCAATATTATAATTTTTTGCAAATATAATTGCATTACACAAGAGGCATGTAAATCCACCACCATCACCCGCACAAACAAAATCGTTGTCTTCCCACGGAGAAGCTGGTCGGCTATACCACTTAGCTATACTGCTGCATTGTGCGCCCAGACATAGCAGTCGCTGAATGCCGAGGCCTGCCCTAAGAGAACAAGGGTTGGCTACCACATGGGCTCTAGCTGATTTCAGAAGTAAACAAACAAACCCCAAGGCACTACTGGACTACCAAGTGACCACTGCTCAGCCCGAAGACCTGCAGATTACGAGGTGATGTATGGTCAATACGACGTATCATCTCTCGGGCGTTAGAATCTAGCATTGCCTCCACCTAATTATAGCAGCCTCTTCACATTCATCCTAAATATCTGACCTCCCTTGGCCAACATTTGCACACTTCTAAAACCAGCCGTATTAGATTTTCAAAGCCTTCGGTGTCCCTTCTTTTCACGCCCTTCTAGGTGTTCTCTTATTAGCCGATAACTTATTCTTTCAAACGATATGAACGCTTCATTTTTTTCTTAATGCTATAAAGAAAGGTTATTTTTCTAGGTGTACTTCCACTTAAAACATTAAACACCACCATCACCACTATTCCACAAGAGTAAAATCTCGTTTCTAAACTGTTCGACGTGCTAACGGTGAAACGAACCCCGATCATACCAGGTGAACTGGGCACTTATTTGGTCCTTATTTGGTCCTGTGCCATACATGGATTAACATTTGCTCAAAATTAAAGGAAAGCACATTATTGCTAATTAATTTTAGGTCACCCCTAAACCGAAAATTGGTTTCAGGAATGGAATTGAATGAAGCTCCCATCTAGTGGCGTGGTTGCCAATGCCTGTCGCACTCCTCTGGGGCAACGATTAACGACCGACAGATGTAATGATATTAGAGAGTGTTCCTGGAATGAAATATGACAGGGTAAACCAGGTTATCCGGAGAAAAACCTGTCTCGAATCCGCTTTGTCCAGCACAAATCTCACATAGTGTGACCAGGATTTAAACCACGGAACCCAGAGATAATAGGCTGGCACGCTGGCGCCAGAGCCACGGACGCACAGACACACGTATAAGGTACCAAAACCAAAATAATTTTAAGCAGTGATATATTTAAATTATAATTATATAATTGTATATCACGTAGTTTCGAATCATTTGACAATGTGTTGTTATAGAATAATACACTAAATTAAAAATAATCACAAAACCAGAAACTTAAGTATCGATTCTACAAGCACTAATAGTTGGTTTGAGCTGTAATAGCTGCAAAATGAGTATTTAGCATAATAATTGCAAAGTGTAAAGTCATTATTCTTTGCTAGACAACATGAACCTAAACTGTAGATTACCCTCTTTTTCTTTACAGGATTCATAATGATCTTGAAGGCTCTTGACCGCCCGTTCTGCGCACTGATTTAATTTGGGAATTTCCACTTTTGAAGGCTCTGGATTTCGAACATTTATTGCATTTTCATGACCCTGCAGGGTGCAGCATAGCTTTTGACAATCATCTTCATTGTACATTTGGTTAGTAAACAAATGGTCTGTCCAATTTTTGAGTAATGAGTTTATTCCTTCTGCTAAAAAAAAAAAAAATAATAATAACAAACGACCCATTATTGCTCGGGAATTCCATCTGACATTACGTAAGATTGGTTATTAAATGACTCTTTCAGTTATTTTAGTGATTTACTACCTTACGCAATTATTCAGATAAGCACAAGCTTTTATAGTTATGTACTTTAAAAATTAGTAATTTTTTCTAGAAATTCATGGACACTTCTATTAAATTAAAGAAAATTCAATACTGTCCTGGAAGGCTCCAGACAGTTTTACAAGTATCCAAAATACTCAATGAAGTATCGAGAAGTTTGAGGTGTTTGAAGAAAGTTTAACAAGACTCAAGAAAGTAACAGGAATGTAACTTGCATATAGGACTGAAATACGATTTTAAAAATTTTATGTTGGGGGTGACTTTTTAAAGTTGAAGAGAATTAGGGCCTCTTTCATTACCTGTGAGCAATATTTCATCATTTCATGTTGCAAATAATCAATTTTCTTACTAAAAGGAAAACATTCATAACCCTAATTAACGTGCGGTGAAGGTGAGAAGATTGCAGACCCAGCAGTTCGACCATCGGGATCCATAGCATGCGGATATTCCAGAGTTACTAGAATGAATAAAATTAAACATTTCTTTATCGGTCAATGTTTATGCTGTTGAGTATAACAGAACAGCCCAAAGAAATTTGCTAAAATATGTACAGATATTAAAAAATACTGGAACATTATTTTACATGCTGTGTCAAAACAAACCTAACTGTGCGAGTAGAAGTGTATGGAACCCTATTAATAGAGAAATGGAAAGAGCTGAGTAAACAGACTTGGAGAAGGAATAAATGCCATTCCATTATATATATGTTTCCGTTTTATCGCCGAGGAAATGGAATTGCCCCCGGGAATACTTCAAGAGTGAAATGAGCGAACTAAATTTCAACTAGCTCCTAGAACAAAATTGCCTGAACGACCATCGGCTTTTCAAACGGCGCCATTGGTATGAAGTTTTCTAAGCTTTCACTATTACCCTCAGAGTGAAGATTTTATTAATGACAAGGATAAAGTACGAAGAAATTAAAAGGAGGAGTAAAAAGCAATGTTCTCCCGAAAGAGATGGTGACTGGTATAAATAGTCTCCGCCAGTCTGCCTGTGAAAATGTCTGTGATCTAATTGAACGAAATAGCGTGGTAGAACAAAGAGGATCCCCAGGAGTAACATTTTTATAACGGCTATTTATTACGGCTAATTGTTTATGGCAATATCTGGTGGCTTTCGTTTGTCTGAAGGTAACGCGCAGTCAGATATGTGATTGTAAATTATCTGGAAGTGCGGAGAGAAGGTACTGGAAGAATAAAAAGTCCTGCGGTCGTATAACTGACACAGTGCGGGTAGCGTACGTTAACGCTGTGTTTATCCTTACAAAAGGTGAGCGTGTTATCCAAGGAGAATCGTTAGTCATCAAGAAGGCCGAGCTTCGTTTCCCTGCGAAATTACTTGGGAATTTTTGAAATTAAAATTAACCCACCCGTGGTTTAGATTTCACGCAAAGTTGAAGGATTCGTGTTTATGATGATAATGTCATTAGTCACGTAAATTTACAGTGAATCCCCTCTAAGTTGGATACTACGGTTCGTTAAAAATGTGTCCAATGTAGTGGGGTGTGCAATACATAGGGTGGGAGTACAGTATTTTAAAAGAACACTGACAGTACAGGTAATGAAATACTCCTAGCTAGTAAGTGATGTACTGTATTTACATAATAAAACAATGGTTCCTTGAATTTACATACAGAACGGTACACTGAATTTCATGACTACTGACATTAAAACCGGGCGAGTTGGCCTGCGTTTAGGTGCGCGCAGCTGTGAGCTCGCATCCGTGAGATAGTGGGTCCAAATCCCACTGTCGGCAGCACAGAAGATGGTTTTTCGTGGTTTCCCAACCGGGCAACTTCTGGGGCTGTACCTTAATTAAGGCCACGGCCACTTCCTTCCTATTCCTACGCCTTTCCTGTCTCATCGTCGCCATAAGACCTATCTGTGTAGGTGCGACGTAAAGCAAATAGCAAAGAAAACTAACATTAAAAAAGCACGAATGTTTCATTTTGCACATTGTAGGCTACTGTACAGTACTCACCCTTTACTGCTTAGTATAAAAATCAGTTACGAGAATGTTTTATTTTTCGACTTTTGTACTTGATCATTGTGACTCAATTTTTTAATATGTAATTCAAATAGAGGGTCAGTAATTTCTGGTTTGTTATACATAAACGCTTCAAGTTCCAACTCATTAGTACACTGCACAGCTTCTTGATGTGAAGGTAGCATCTTGGGAGCAGAAACTATTTCTTCTCCTTCTTAAGACAATCTTTCTTCTGTAGAAATCAGTTCTTGTAACAACCCATCAATAGTTCCGTCTTCCACAAATCCAACCCCTCTTACTCGTGGTGGGAGACGGGCAACAGCGTGAAGTAGGGGATGGCCTGCAGGGATGAAGTACAGTGGGGACTGTATATCCCGTCACCGCCACGGTAACTGTGAAGGCCCAGCAGGAACCCTGAACCGGGGATATGGTGAACTCTTCTGAAATCCTCAGTGGCAGTGAAGGCGGAAAGAAGAGTTCTTGGAACGGTGGAAATGGCAGAAGAGGTAACCCAGCTTTCCGGGGTAAATAGGATTAGCAGCCACTGCCTTGTGGGGAAGGGGAGGGATCCGTAATGGCTAAGGGAGAGACCCCCGACACAAAACTCCTGCGTGCTTGGAAGCGGAAAGGGACAGACCCCCATGAGGGTAGGTCGCTTGGGCCGATAACTCATGATAACCCGAATAAACCTCATCATAGAAACCGAAACTAGAAATAGCTGCACTGATCCTAAAGATGTGAGATTTGCTATCAAAAAGGACACTCTAGTTGGATTTTGGAACATTCAGGCCATGTGGCTGACTGCAAAGCTCGAGTAAGTGTCAAGAGAAGTGATGCGGTATCGACTGACAATTTTCGGTCTTAGCGAGACGATATGGACAGGTTTTGAAGCAATAGAAACTAAGAATGAAGTACTCTGTTGTATTCAGTATGAGAGAATGACAACCATGCTTAGGGGTAGCTGTACTACTGAGTAGCACAGCGATGGAAAGTTTGTTAGAGTGATATCCTATTTCTGAACGATTAATCACCGCACAATTTACATCTAGAGCAAGACCGGTTACCTTAGTACAATGTTATGCACCGACGGAGATGGCTGAGGAAGAGCAGAAAGATAGATTTTATAGTAAGCTACGCTAAACTTTGCCAAATATACGGAAAAGAGATATTGTTATGGTAATGGGAGACGTAAATGCAAAAATTGGAAGTGCTAACTAAGGCCTGGAGCATATTATGGGAAGGCATGGTATGGGAACCCGAAATGATAATGAAGACCGTGTCATCGATCTGTGTGGTTTGTTTGGATTGGTTATTGGTGGTACAATTTTCCCCTCACAGAGAATGCCATAAGATAATCTCTCTCCGTATCATAAGAGTGAGAACCATATTGAGCATTTTGTCATGAAAAGGAATTGGCGCACCTCCCTAATCGATGTGAGAGATAGAAGAGGAGCAGACGTTGGTAGTGACCACCATTTAGTCACACCAACTGTGCGCATTAAGATAGCATCAGTGAGATGATCGTGTCAATATGGTAGAGTGAAATATAGCACCTGCAGACTGAAGGAGCTACCATCAAAGAAGAATTCGCAATAGAACTTTGAAATCGGTACTAAGAGCTGGGCAAACTGGAGCAGAAAGAGATCAAGGATATCGACCAACTTTCGACTAAGGCTAAATAAGGGTTCAACTCAATCTGTGAGGCGGTACTTGGAGTAAAAGAGTAAGGAAGACCTAAATGGGTTTCGCAGACATTTGGAACTTAATTGAAGAGAGAAGAATCACTGAAAACCAGTAAAAATGCTGCTAAAACACGAGAAGTAGGTGATGGGAGAACTGTGTATACCATCACAAGACAACTGGCCACGAGGAATTTGATGGTAGTAAGCCAATTAAGAATAATGATGGCAACCTTCTTACCTCCGAGGAAGAGCACATAAGGAGATGGAGAGAGTACTTTCCGGAAGTCTTGAACCGGATTACAGAACAAACCCAGCGATCAGAGCAGGAGGATGAAGAGATACCAAAATACCGAAGGATCAGCAGTGAGCCACCAACAAAACAAGAAATTGTAAAAACCATCAAACATCCGAAGAATGGCAAAGCTCCTGGACTGGACAATGTCAAACCGGAAGCTCTCAAAATAAATCCAAAGTATATTCATATTTACTGCTTCCACTGATTTCTCTTATCTGGGGGAAAGGAGACATTCCCAGAAGAATGGAACAAACTTTCGAAGAGGGGGGACCTGTCGGTTTGCGACAACTGGCTTGGTATCAGACTGCTGTATGTGCCCAGCAAGTTTCATTCACGAGTCATTCTCTACAGAATCAAAGTGTATGTGGACATTAAGCTGAGAAAAGAGCAGGCTGGGTTCCGAGAAGGCCACTCCTGTGCCGATCAGATCGATACATTACGGATAATTACAGAGCAATCAGCAGAATACCAGTCGTCCTTGTATTTGCTCTTTATTGACTTTGAGAAGGTCTTCGATAGCATTTTCAGGGCTATGATCTGGAAATCAATGAGGATCTTCGGCATTCCCAAGAAGATCATCAGTCTGATACAAGGATGTCCACTTTCGCCCGTACTGTTAATTATGACTTTTGATCTTGTCATGAGAAGCGCAATGAATCGACGATTGGGAATTCAGTGGAATCTTACTCAACATCTGGAAGATTTGGACTTTGACGATGACTTATGATTACTTGCTCATAGTTGTAAAGATGTGTAAATTAAGCTTAGAGACCTGAAAACTGAGGCACAGGAAGTTGGACTTCGGATTAACATTAAGAAGATAAAGGTAATGCGATTGAGAAACCGAAATAACACTCCATTGTAATTGGATGGGCATGTTATAGAGAGAGTGCATAGCTTTTGTCACCTAGGAAGCATTGTAACGTTGAACGGAGGGACAGATGAT